>NW_015150614.1:203603-219549 GCF_000732505.1 Cyprinodon variegatus
TGCTACTTTCTAAAATGCATTTTGGGTAAATTAAATTAAAAAAATGCTCTCAATATATTTATGTGATTTCTGTGGCCGACGAGGGAATGAGATGTGTGGGGGTTGTTTAAAAGGGCAACCAAAGGAGTAAAGGGAGCTGTCACAGTTCCTCTTCTTGCATAAGAAATAAGCAACAGCAGCCTTCTGAAAAGACACAGCTGTGCTCTCACTACACCTGCCTAGAGGCATTTGACCCAACTGTCTAATAGAGTTATTCTGTGGAGTATATATCGTATAATTTGTAGTATTAGGTCCTTGAAATTTGGTTATGTCAGATATTTTCTTCTACATTATATACTGATCTAAGTGACCAGCTGCAAACTGCGGTGTCAGAAGCAAAAATCAGCCCTCTGGTGAATCTTGTCAAGAAAAAGGCTACAGTGGGAGTAGGGAAGTGTTGGTCTAGTGGCTAGAGCTGTGTGCTTTTGCTCTGCAAAGGTTGCAAGAACCTGGTTCAATCCCCACAGCCTCCACTCCGACTTCCTGAGTAAAACCCTTAACCCCACACTAATCCCTGGGCACCAAACAATGGTAGTCCACTGCTCCCCAAGGGGATGGGTCAAATGCAGGGAGTGAATTTCCCCATAAACAGACAATAAAGGGATTTCCAAATAGATCACCTAGATAATAATTCATGGAGAACTGCACATCTGGACAAAATAGTTGGTAACCCTGAAAGAAAACACGCAATGGTCACATTAGCTACTTAAAACTGACTAAAGTAATGATAAACGAAAATTCTTTGAAAATTAACATATGAAAGTCAGATATTGCTTTTCAACCATGCATCAATAGATCCAGTTTAAAAAATAAACTCAAGAAACAGGCCTGACAAGAGGGATGGTACCTCTAGAAAAGACCCAAAATAATGTGACCCAAGGGACATGTTAAATCAAGGTATTCCTACTAAATGGCATCACAGGTGTCTACAATCATGTAATCAGTCAGTGGCCTTTATATAGGGCTACAAGTATTTGCTGTGTTGTTTGGTGACATGGTGTGTACCACACTCAACATGGACCAAAGGAAGCAAAGAGAGTTAACTCAGGAGATTAGAAGGAAAATTATAGACCATTTTTCTGCTTATGTCACTGTTACTTTAGAACGTTACCTGGAGGCAAAACAAACTGACACAGGGTTGGATCCACAAGGAGCTTAAATTGACATATTGTTTTGTCAGAGTACACAACATATTACAGACAATTAGAAGTTTTATCCCATACCTGCTGCCCTTCTGCCCACATAAATACATAATGTTTACCAACTGAGAAGGGTCAGGAGAAAGCATGTTTAGGGTAGAAGCTATCCATACCCAAGCAGCTTGATGCTCTTGTGACTGCAGTTGCACATATTTAGAATTGCAAGATATATGGGACTGTAGTCAACCTTCCTGGAAGTGGCCAGTTTGGTTCAGCGAATGACCTATGGACAGATGAGACAAAAATTTAACTGTTTGCCAAGGCAAAGCAGTTCTATGTTCACAGATGGAAAAATTAAGTATATAAAGAAAATAAAACAGTCCCTACTGTGAAACATGTAGGAGGCCCTGTTATGTTCTGGGGCTGCTTATTTTCTTATTCTGGCAGAGGGTTTCTCTAATCTCTGCAGGTTACGATAAAATATTAAAGTTCAAATAGAAACAAGTGCATCTAGAGCAGTTTTATCGTGTGTGATGGTAGATTATCGTTTCTTTTCGCTATGTGGCTGGTCTAAATCGCAATAAAATGCTCCAAGTAATATAAATCGTAGGATTTTACAGTATGCTGAGCAACTCTAGCGATCTGCGAGTCCGGTGAGAGCCATCATGTGATGAAACCCAGCCGTGACATCAGTGTAGTCAAACGTCCTCGGGCGGGTGTATAGAACCACCACGTCACGCATTGTTAAGCACTCTGAAAGGATCATTAAAACGTAATTACAATGGTCTATTGTACTGCTGCCAATTCTAGGAATGACTTTGGATCGGGAAAAAGAATATTTAATTATCCGAAGGACTCGGTTTGGCATCAAATTTCGATCAAAAAGTAAATAGATTAGATAAAAATCAACCGGACAATCTGGCGTCCGAACCGATACAGCAAACTATGTTCAGATCACGGCAGATTGTTTTATCATCAATCCTGCTCTCACTGCATCAGTTGGTTTCAATATACCAAAGTTGCAATTGCTTGTTTTCTTTGATGTATAACTCTAAGAAATTGCCTGATGGAAATAAAGCTGATACATCATTTATTTTTTTATGAAATATTTTATTTCATAAAACAACAAACCCTAGCTAGTTGCACAGTTTAGTATAGCCACAGCTCCAGACGGATTTCCATATCATTATGGTCCGTGCTCCAGAACAACAAGAACTGCGATGGATAACAGTCAGTTACCGCAGGTAGACAATATTTCCCACCTGTACAGCAGAAAAGACGCGGTACTTGACTGCTCGCTGCAATCGGATAACCGAGGGGCCGCCTTCCCCATCCAGGCACAGCAGCGCAGCACAACCTGCTATCCAGAATTGCCAGCACCTCACACAGGGCTCCAACACTGACCGCCAGCCTTCACAAACATAGCAAGTCAATATTTATTCACCTTTGTGATGGAGTTTTTATCCTTTAACAAGGATAGATACGAAGCCATCAGTCTTAGTGGTTGTATTAATGCTAATTTGTCATATTAATAAATTAATTAGACGGTGTGTTTTCACATCTTTGAGTTGATTTGTGAAGAACATGTTTATGTAAGGTTTGTCTAGACACAACTGAGCAGCTATAGAAACACTAAATGAACTTGTGACCTCTGCTTACACTGACGCTGCCTGATGTGACACTCAACAAGGAAAAGAAGATGCTGAGGAGGCTGCAGACAGAAACACACAACCAGGTTGCCTGTCTGACTCTGTGCCAGACAGTGAAGCAGAGTGATGCTCCATATGAGGAGTTAGACAGAGAGGCTCAAACAGAAGCAGCACATCCTGTCACAATAAAGAACTTTTCGTCCTCAAACACCTTTTTTTTGTTTTGTTCTCGAGGTACAAAAGTTTTATACAGATGTGCTTGAGAAAAAATAAATCAGCATTAAGACTTAGGAGAACGACGGATAATGACGTGTAGTGCATTGCAAAAGCATTGTACTCATTAAAGTTTCGACTAATTGTAAGGTGAAAGGAAAAAGGGATCTTTTTTTTGTCTGTATCTACTCCTCCAATATTTGTATTGGCCTCTTCTGCTCTTTTATGTCCTTTGTATTGCTAAGTCTCTCTTATGCCATGCATCCTTAATATTTAAAACAGAACTGACCTAACTGCTGTGTCCCCTGGTCTACATGATGCTGTTTGTTCACTAAAGTTCTCTGAGGTCTTCGCTCAACAGCAGGATTTATACTTTGAATAAACTAAAAACAGATGTACTTTATTTACTGATAAGATCTGAAGGTAATTGGTATACTAAGGTGTCGAATTAAACAGGGCTTCATATGCATGATGGGGAGAATTATTGACTACTATATGACCATGTATGGCAGGAAATCACCATAAAAATGCACTCGAATTAACCACACAAAATGTGAAAAAGTTTTGATCGCTATTTGCATGTGCATCTCTTTATTTGCACCATAATATAACTAGTGTTATGAAAGGTGTAACTTATTGTTAGGCATTCTAGGACCACATAGTGCCAACAGCATTTTTTCCGACACACTTCAGTTGCCTGTTAAAGAGGAGGGATCAAGGAATTGCCTTCCCAACTAGTATTGCCAGAAAAGGACAGAGCACAGGGAGAGAAGCATCCAAACACTGCTGGGGCTGCGATGATGAGAGATAAAAGAAATAGATTCAACCATCAAAAGTTGTATTACATGGTGGTTGTTTTTTTTTTATATTGTTTGTATTTTGCATATTTGCACCTAAATACCTGCAGGGCACTGACTGTGATGGGTTTTTTTTTAAAGCAAAAAGCTCAGCATCAATGGAATTGATCGGTGGAAAACCAGTCTTATGATGAACACTATTTATGGCTTGTTTGTACGTGACACCGCAATAGCTGCCTTTGGACTCTATATCTTACTTTAAAGCTGGAGCCATTTTATTGTAAACTTGTTTTTTACCATTAACGTATTTTTAATGACAGGTACCTGTTTTAAACTATGCAGTTCTTCTGAAAGGCGTCTTACTGTACCAATGGTTCTAAAAAGTAGCTGAACAGATAAAAGGAAAACACAGGAATGTGTAGGTTGTTTGCTCACATATAGCAGATGAATCTGCTGTTTAATGCAATTAAATATTATGCACTAGCCTAAAGGAAAAGGAAAAGAGCTCCTGCAAAGTGAAATATGGTATTGTCAATATAGGTTCTCTTGTATCATCACAAACACGTAACAGATTTTTAAGAATACATCTTTTTATTACAGGAATTTTATTCTGCTTTTGTCTTGGTATTGCTCCTTAGTACAAGTTGGTTATTTTTCTATTTTATCAATACACTCTTTGTAGTATGTTTTATTCTGATTTTATTATTTTTATTAAATTATGATTATTTATATCTTTTTTTTTTTATCTTTTTCAGTACTGCACACCGTGTTAGTTAAACAAATTGTTTTCATAATGGATTTTATATATCGAATGGATTTGCATGCTAAAAGCACAGAAAAGGGTTAAAAAGGACTTAAGCTGAGATGGATTATATAACCATACACATACTATTCAAGAAGAATGTTTGCTTAATGTACAGTAGAATTTGTTCTTGTGCATAAGAATAGTCAAGCGCTCTTTCTATTTTCTAGAATGTCGCATGACTGTATTTCTGATTCCTGCAGCAGCGCTTCTTTGTGCTATATTGGCAATATGGTGCATCTGCAGTAAAAATGTGTTTAAAGCTACAGCTTGGGTGTTGCCTAAGCTTTACTGCATTTTTAGATAGCTATCACCATCTAGTGGTATAATGCCTTATTACATTTGTACAAGTAACAGGTAGCCAAGCTCATGATGTTTTAAATGTAATCTCTTCATGCCATCTTATACCGTGGTGCTGTAAATAAGCCATACGTGTATATATTCTGATCATTTATCTTTGCTTGTACTTTTTTGTTTCTTTTTTGCAGGACCGTAAGCTAACCAAAGCAGAGCAGCAACGTTTCAAGGAGGAGGCAGAAATGTTGAAGGGACTTCAACATCCCAACATAGTCCGCTTTTATGATTCCTGGGAGTCTGTGCTGCGTGGAAAGAAGTGCATTGTACTGGTCACCGAGCTCATGACATCTGGAACACTCAAAACGTTAGTGAAAAATCACATATGTATTCCTCACATTCAGATTTATTATTTAAAAAAGGGCCAGTATATAGAAATAAAGATCTTTCATTTTCCCAAAGAAAATTCCATTAGGCCTGATTGTGTTCCAAGGATGATTTCCATTTGTTTATTTTATTTGGCAGGTTTTGTGCTAGCATGTACCACATGTACATAAAGCAAAGGCATTTGGCCATTTTCGTTTCAAATTGTAAGCACCAGATACTGTAAGAAATTAGAACATAAGGGATGAACACAGCCTACACAAAGCATGGCAGATGACAGCTGAAGCCTTAAAGTGATCACAGTAACCATGACCTACCTGTAGCTGTTACACCTTTTAAGCAAGATTAAAGGAGCTCTACCAATAGAGCTTTTAAGCACACAGTTATCACTCAAGTACAACATGATTGTTGTCTCATTGGAGGCTTTCTTTGGCAATGAAAACAGCTTATAGAGGTTTTAGTAATTAAGGCCATTTTAATCATATTTTTTAACAGCGAAGTAGTTTTAACCCATCTACAATTAATCTCTGCATAAAGTAAGTGTACTATGAATTATGCCAAAGATATTAAAAATACATTTCTACTTCTATAGTTGTATTCATTGTGCTCTGTATTCTGGGTATTGACACCATATATATTCTGTGCACAGCTACCTTAAGCGCTTCAAGGTGATGAAACCCAAAGTCCTCAGAAGTTGGTGCAGACAAATTCTGAAAGGCCTTCACTTCCTTCACACTAGGACTCCACCGATTGTCCACCGAGACCTCAAGTGTGACAACATTTTCATAACAGGCCCCACAGGATCAGTTAAAATAGGTGACCTGGGACTTGCTACCCTTATGAGGACCTCATTTGCAAAAAGTGTCATAGGTAAGATGTACACACTGATCGGAAACATGACTACTGACGGTAATTATCTTGGCATGTGGTTGTAGCTGGAAGACATTAGGGGATTCAGTGAATACTGTGTCCTCAAAGTCAATGCGTTAAAAAAGGAAAAAGGCAAAGATTTGGATTTAGATGTATTTAAAAAGAACCTTATGTGATGGTGGATAATTGGGTCAGAGTGAATAATTGTGCTGTTTTTTTCATTATGCAGTTATCAGTATCTTTTAAAAGTTATAAGGAAAAATAACATCAGCGTGTTTGTCCATCTATTAACGGACCCGATTTAGTGGCATATCAGATGTTTATAAAGTGAGCTTCTTAGGAGTGAAAGTGGTGACAGCCAATGGCACAAGAAAAGACAGCGGGCCAATCTGTAGCTTGTGGATGGTCTAAAGTTAGGGAAGAAGGCTTCAGTTTGATCTGCGGTTTTCCGCTTGGTCCTAGTGCTCAACGAATGTCTGTGTACTGTAGCGTAATACTGTTTTTGGACAGTAACAACTGCAGGGGACCGAACAAAATTACGTCCTTGGCAGGGAATATTTGAAAACATTCATTATTTTTCTTAAAAAGATAGGGCTGCGGTTGGTCTAGCTCTGTAAGGACCCACATGAAAAAATAAACCAAGATTTTATCAACCAAAAAGATAAAAAGAAAATCTCATAATCAACATTTACATGAATGAATAGTGTGAGTATCTGTGCTGTGCACCTGCACTACTTCTTTGCGAGTGAGAGCGGGAAGACAGGGTCAAAGACAAAGGTCACAAAAGAGGAACAAACCCAAAGCAGCTGCATTCAATGATATATGGATAAAACATCCCCTTGCTGGGGATTCAGGAAAAGGTTGGTGTTTCATTAACACAGTGAATGATGATAACAAAGCAAAAAGGACATAGTGAATCTAAATAATATTTTGTTTTGTTCCTGATTTGCCAAGTTTAGATGCATTAATAGGGGCTTATTCAGAAGAGCTCAAATTTGTAGATTTGTAACTTTTTTTGATTTTGTATTTGTTTCAGTACTTATAAACTTTCCACGTAACATATTTATGTTATTTTTTATTCTAATTGAAAAGAATGACATGTCTGAGCATTAACTGTGCAAGTTAAGCAAATTAAATTATTTTTGGAGAATAATCAACACATTTGACCCCAGGTGTGTTCATGGTATCAAAAAATGGCTAAGGGGGTAAGCAACTCAAAAAAGGTTGAGAAGCACTGATTAGAGAATGAACGGGAAAGATTACTTCTGGTTCCAGCACTTAAACAACTTTAACAACTTAAAGATCCCAGTTAGCAGGGAAGGTGGTATATATCCGGGCAAAATCTCAAAAATAGAATGACATTAAAAGTTTGCACAATGTTAATTTTACTAATAACTAGTTTGATGGCAATCTTCGTTGGCTATTGTATTCCAAACATATCAACTTTTTAGAACAGTTCCTCTGGACGACCACGACTGGAGACCAATGATTGATTGCACTTCCTGTTTTTCTTTGTAGCCAATTTTAAATTTAAAGCTGCTTTCTTGCTTTGCCAGGAACCCCAGAGTTCATGGCCCCAGAGATGTATGAGGAGCACTATGATGAATCTGTCGATGTTTATGCCTTTGGGATGTGTATGCTAGAGATGGCTACTTCCGAATATCCCTACTCGGAATGCCAAAATGCTGCTCAGATCTATCGCAAAGTCACAAGTGTAAGTGTCTGTAAAGGAAATACACCTGATCACTCCTAATAACAAAGAAATATTTCTATGTTATAACCTGTTAATATAGCCAAGATATTGGAGCACAAAGAACGTCTTAAAACACCTTGTTTAAAATATTTTGTTTATTTGCCATTTTTATGCAGGGTATTAAACCAGCCAGCTTTGATAAAGTAAATGACCCAGAAATCAAGGAGATTATTGAGGGCTGCATTCGTCAGAACAAATGCCAGAGGTAAAACAATTTTTGTTTTATGTCTTTAATCCATCATGGAAATGTATTTGTCACAGTCTTGTTTTCGTTTCGCCCTTACAGACTCTCAATCAGAGACCTCCTGAATCATGCATTCTTTGCAGAAGATACAGGAGTCAGAGTGGAACTGGCAGAAGAAGACACAGGCACACAGGACTGCCTGGCTCTCCGGATTTGGGTTGAAGACCCCAAAAAGCTGAAGGGGAAACACAAGGACAATGAAGCCATTGAGTTCACCTATGACCTGGAGAATGACAGCGCTGAGGAAGTTGCTTTAGAAATGGTAAGACATATGAACATACTAAAAGCAATGACCAGTGGGTTAAATAAATTCAACCAAAACCTGATTTTGCAAAATTCGTGTAATTGTCATAAAGGAAACTAGACTTTCAAAACTAATAAACTACTTTCCGGAAGGCTAGAACCACCCTAAGTAGTTATGTCTTTTTGTCTTCCCATTTTACTTTTCACAGGTGAAGTCAGGCTTCTTCCATGAGAGTGATGCAAAAGTAGTGGGAAAATCCATCCGAGACCGAGTGAATCTAATCAAAAAGTCAAGAGAGCGTCGGCAGCAGCAGCTTTTTCATCAAGGCTTTGATGACAGGAGAGATTCTACCATCTCCTCTTATGTCTTCTCTTTTCCTTCATGCCCTTCGTCACTAATGGTTGGAACAGCTGGACAAACAGGAGGTGCAGAAAGTGGAGCTGGAGGAGTGGTTCAGGAGTCAGAGGAGCTCCCTGAAGTTGATCAGCATGTCAGACAGCAACATATGCTTGGTGTGACAACCCTTAGCTTGCCAGGTAGAGCTAATCAAAAACTTGCTTCCTGCACTACATTGCTAAAGCATTTATGCTCTTGTATTGTGTTGAAGGGGAACTGAATAGCTTGACAAAATGTAAACAATTCAGGATAATTGAAAGAAGGAGCTGTATTGGCTAAAAATATATATTTTAAAATGTGTTTTAAGACTAGATAAAGCATTTTTCACCAAGTTTTTTATTGCTTTTTTATTTATTTTAGAAACTGGAAGTGTTGGGTCTGCCAGCTGTGAATCCTATGCAAGTGGACAGAGCCAGGCACTCTCTCTACAAGGGGAACCCTACTCCCATTCTCAGATAACTCCTCAACCTTTGATATCTGTAGGTTTATGCTTAAGCCTGTTAATGATAGACATCTGTTTCATATAAAATCTGTATATTGATTGTGAAGTGAAGAATTGGTGCTTACACATCTTCTTGTGGTACAGAACTCTGGCCTATTCACTGAAACTCCAAAACTGGGCCCTGGCGAGACTGGAGGTGTTCCAAATCTGCCGGTATCTCAGAGTGTTAGTTTGTCCAATGTTTGCATCCCCAATATCGAAGGGGGACCTGTTGGCCAGGTGTTTCTTCAACCTACTGCCATTGTTCCACAGATATCTCAGAGTGTAGCGCAACAACACTTTCAGGTGAAAAAAGTTTACATCTTTTACAAATATAAACAACTTTTACAAAGGGACAAAGCCTTAAATTCTATTGCTAATTTAAGTAAAGAAATGTTTATATAACTCTGTTCAGATGGACTATTTCCTTGATTAATTATTAAATAACAAACCCAGTGGGCTCATAACTGAGATTGGCATTCCTTGTAGCAATAAACAGAGCTTCCCACAGGATGTTATTAAGTAAAGATACTAAAATGCAAGAATATTAAGACACTTACAGGTTTGTAATGTAAAAATGGGTCTTTAAAATTCATGCTTTGGTTTTCTGAAGCGTAATTGTAGTGTATGATCTAAACTCCTTATCTTGTATAAAATGCTGTGGGAAACACTGTTCTTTAAAGTTAAATGTCTGTTTATTTTCCCTGTCATGGCTAATTCCTAACCCAATTTCTGTACCGCTTTCTCTCCCCTCCCTTTCTTATATTCTACTCAAATCCTTCTTACTTCATTGTCACTTAGCAGTCACAAACATTTCCATCAGATGCATTCCAAACGGTCACTGCTCCTGTATCCATGGCTCCCTCACAGTCAAACATACATGCAGTTTCTCCACAAGCTCCCATTAATGTTTTTCCTTCATCCATGTCAGTTAGCGACCCTACTGGACTTGCAGGGACCATTGTGCCCCACACTCTGCCAACTCAGCTACCTGTTGCTCTCATGCAGCAGAGTGACATTACTCCCCACTCTGCTCCTCAGCAAACACAGCATGTTGTTAGTCCACACCAGTCCATTACTCCACAACAAGCAGACATGGTCCACCAGACTGCTACTCATCAGCAGCAACCACATCAGCTCGCATTGGCTGAACAGCAACAGACTATTGCAACTCAGCTGTTGCCAGAAAAGCATCATCATAGCCTTTCAGCTGCAACAGTCCAGTCTGAGCAGCAGATTACTCTAAATCCCCCACTCCAGTCAACTTCTCAACAGCAAGTGATGATCACACAAACAAATGTGGAGACGCAAGCTTTGTTATTGCCACTGCCAGGGGAGCAAGCTCAGGCCTATGAACTGCAACCGACAGGAGAAACTTGCGAGCAAACTTTCAGAAAATCACAACAACTACAGCAACAGCTTCAGCAACAGCAAACACTATTACAACAGCAACAGCAGTTACTTCAGCATCAACACCTGCTACTCCTTGAAAGACACCCAATGTATGCGCATAAGGTTGATCAGCAGCAACAAATAGCTCTGATTCAGCAACAGGAGCACCAGACACAACTCCAACAGCAGACAGCAATACAACACAAGCAATTGTTGGATCAGCATCTCGCTCCTGGGTTTTCAACATTTGAACAGCAAAATCAAGGTTATCTCCATCAAGGACAACCTACACAGACACAAATGCAACAACAGCCACAGATTCCCTCACAGCAACAGCAGAAACATCAGTTATATCAGCAAACAGGACAACAGCAGGAAGGAATATTGCAAACAGGACTAGAGGCACAAGAACGAACTGGACAACAGCAACAAAACACTATACTGCAGCAACAATCTCAGCAGACGCAACAGCAAAGCATATTCAAGCACATGGAACAACAACAAGCATTCATGCAACAGCATTTGCAAAAGCAGATCATCTTAAAGCAGTCCCAGCTGCAACAGGCAGCTCAGCTGCAGCAGCAAGAATTAAAACAAGTACAACTTGAACAAAGCTTAGAGTATCTGCAGCAAGCTCTGTTGCAGAAGAAGCTTGAAAATCATCTTCAGCAAGTTGCCTTAGACAGACAAAATGCAGTCCTTCAGCAACAGGCCCAAATGAAACATCAAGAACAGCAAGCTCCCACCACTCAGCATCTACAGCAAGCTGAAAAACAAGAATCTGTGCCTATACCTCAAAATAGCAACACCTCGCAAATAGAGACACAACCTGCTAATGTGCAGGAGGTGTGTACTCCACAACTTATAACTCTTCAGGCTACACAACAGTCAGCCAGACATGAAACTATGGAGAAGCAGCAGGAGGTACAACTTATCCAACAACAGCAGCAAGCTGTTGGTGCTGAGCCACAACAACACACCTCTATCAAATCTCAACTTTTAGTGGGTGTTCCTGTGAGCATCGAGGGACTCCAACCACAAATTCAAGTCCCAGTGACCATCCAGACTAAACCTATTCCTCTCCCGACAGCTTCAGTGTTCTTGGGTCAGCAAGGACAAAGTTCCTTTCACAACCCGAATCAGAACCAAATTCCAACCCAGTTTTTAGTCCCGTCTTTGCCCCAAGCCCCACCAGCTACAACTGCAGTCAGTGTATCTACCCCAACAGCCATGATCCAGGGACAAACGCAATTGCAGACCCAGCAAATTCCATTACAGGCTAGTTATCCTGGACCTGTAACTCCCACACAGGCTGAGGTAGCTGCTCAGTCATTAATCCAGAATCAGCCTCAACACACAACTATTGTACAGCCCCAGGTTGCACATGGTCAAGTCCCAAACATCAATATTCAGATGATGGGCCAACAAAACCAAGCCACTAATCAACATTCTAATGCAATTGCCTCTCTCCCAAGTCCAAAACAACAAGAAACTTATGCTCAGCAAAGTACTTCACAGCAAGGTTTCAGACAGACCCCTGTCCAACAAGAAACAAAAGGCCAACTGCTTTGTCAGGGGCATCCCAACCCTGGCTTTATGAGTCCACAGCACGTCTCACAACCTCTCCCCCAAGCCATGCCATCTTTGCAGCACAATATGACTCATGTTTCACAACATCAGGTGCTTCAGCAACCACTAGTGCAGTATCAGCAGATGATTCTGTCTCCAGGCTCAACTGAGATTGCTGTGACAACTACTGAGAGTCTTGCTCCATCAGTTGACCCTGCTAGCCACCCTGTTTCTCATCTTCCAGTGCAAACTGGACAAGGGGTAGTTCCAGGACAAACAGCACTATATCCAGTTCCTGCAGCCCAGCAGAAGTTCCTCGGAAGCTCTGTGGACTCTTTCATCATTCAGTCATTAATGCCTCAGTCTGTTGAGCAGTTACAAAATCATCCTCAAGTTCCTGAACCCCAAGGAAATTCTACAACAAAGCTTCAGTTAACTGCACAGCTAATCCAAACTGCAACCCAGCAACCATCTCCTCTAGAGCAACCTTTGACAACACTTGACAAAAGTCAGTTTCCTCCTCAGTATCCCCCTACTTCACATCAGACTATACAGATTCCTGCACAGTCAGGTTCCAGTAATGTTTCTTTGCTTCAGTCACCGAACACATCCCTCCCACTTTATAGCCACTTAGAGGCAGAGGCTCCTCCATCTCAACAGCACCATGCCAAACATCTGCTGCCAGCTCACACGTATACACAAACCTGCATTGAGCCCCAGACATACTATCAAACACAGACACAGGTTCAAACACAAAGTCATTCTCACACTCAGCCAGACCACCAGAAACCCATGTCTGAAGAATCTTTTTTTAGTCATGCTATATGTCCTCCACAACAACTTCCCCTCAGCCCCTCGTGCCTCTCCACCACACTTCCCTCTGTACCATCCCAACAACCCGTCCCAGCTGCAGAGCTTCCCACATCTTCAACAGTAGCTCAGGTATCTTTACCTGGCCAGCCATCCTTTGTTCCCACCTCTCCTCAACCTGTCTCTGCTCTACAATCGCTTGACTCTAATGCTCCTAAACTACCCCAAGCCTCGCTGCAAGATTGTGATATTTCCCTGCCGGCCATCGCTCAGGTACATGAAATACAAAACTAGATTTATCTAATGGTTAAGATTGCCTCCTACTGAATTTTGTGTTTAAAAGTAACTTTACATCTTTGATACATACTGACATTCTGATTCCTGAAGCAAAAATTCCTAAATCAGTTTACAGTGTGGGTCAAATTTATTTTTAGCCCCCTTGAACTGTAAGAACTAAATGTCGGAAAACTTAATAAACATATACAAAATACGTTGATCAGATTATATTCTTATTGCTTATACTTATATTTTTATTGATTATACTACCTGAAATAGGTTTAAGCTACTTTTATACTAATCACTATTGTGGAGATGCCCTATCCATATTTAGTTGCAGGATGCTTGATATAAAATCCACCCTTGATATTATTTGCGCAGGGTTTTTAGTAAAAGCTGTTTTTCAAGATATTTTATTTAGTTTGGCACCTTTGTGGAGAATTTAGTTCTGCCCAATTATGTTTTTAAATCTTCTTACCTGGATTTAGGAAATAGTTAATTGCTTAACCCTTTAAAGTTTTCCACAGTGAGTTTATAAACAAAATAATAATTTCCTCTATAGTAAGCAGTCAGCCCAAGATCATTGTTTATGGTGAATTTTCTTACACTAACAAACTTTCGTTTTGTCATCAAAAAACATTTTTTGGGGCTCTGTTCTTTATATGTTTTATTACCTCTAGGAAAAATGTAGTTGTTTGGGAATGTTTTTACTATTAGTACAGGGCTAGTGTGATTTTCTTGCAATTAGTTATGTAATTTCTGTCTTTTCAGTTCAGAATGGGACTTTGTGTTGTTTAAAGTTGGTTGATGTTAGTAGTGGAACACAGCTCCCCTTGTCCCTTTAGTTCAAGTTTATCAATCTGCTATGTACTGAGACGCTTTTTCATTCATTTAAATCAGTATTTTATTGATGGGAGCTAATTAAGTTCCCACTCAAGTATCCCAACAGTTTTGTTCCAGAAATATTTGGTGAATGCTCATTTGTCCTTTATTTATTGAATAAACACCAAAACAAGTGTAAGGATATATTATGATATATGAAATACACATACAAGAAACTGGTTTACCTCCACCGCTTTCTTGTATGTTCAGAATTCTGTGCTAATGTACTTCAGATGGTTCCACCATGTTTGGCAGGGTTGAACTTTATAACATATTACCAATAATGATAATAATAATATGTGAATGTTTACCATTATGGCAACTGATCTTTTTGTGTGTGCATATGTGTTTTCCTTATATCCATGTTTTGTCTATGAATACTCTGCAGGATGGTCCATCCCTTGCAAGTGCAGAATGTCATTCTTCAACAGGGTAGGTTTTCTTACAAAACATTTATTTTCTATTGTGTGAACAACTTTGGCTTTCACTTGTCTTGTCTTTTTGAGTTCTTAATTTTATTTTCCATCTAAAAATGTTGTTAAATTATTCCAAAATGTATTTGATATCCATGTTCATTACTCTCCTCAGGTCTGTTTCAGCAAATGGAGAAGACACTCTACATAATCTGGCAAATGGAAAGACTGAGAAGTCGAAGTCTCAGAAAAAAAATTCCTCTCAGAAGCTTGAGAAAAGTTTGCATCAGTTTCAACTCAGCATGCTCCAAGTGAGAAGGCCAGAAATCATGTTTTAAAGCTACTTTGAAGCCTGTATTTCTTCCTAGAACTGTATGATGTTTTTGTCTATTTTAACATTCACAGGTGTCTGGGAAGGGAGACAATCTGGTAGAATGCCAGCTAGAGACACATAGCAACAAGATGGTGACATTTAAATTTGATATTGAAGGAGATGCTCCTGAAGACATTGCAGATTACATGGTAAAACTTGCAGTGTTTTGGTGATGTCAATACTCATATTTATAAACCTTATTTTTTGTAACTGCTGTGTGGTTTTCCCTTTTAGGTAGAGGAGGATTTTGTCCTAGATATAGAGAAAGAAAAATTTGTGGAGGAACTGGTATTGATTGTGAAAAAAGCCCAGGAAATTCTTCAGTCCCAAACACAGGTATGTTAATGTTTTAGTCACCATCTTTTTCACTGCTGTGTACCCCCATAAGTAACGCAATGAATCGTAACCCCCACCCCCTTACAGGGGAACAGAAAACCTTGCCTGCTCAGCCAGGCCTACAATTCCTTCTAGCGACCCCCTTTCAGACACATGCACAGGTATCAGGTATTGCAGGCTAACAAAGAACCCAAATTACCCCCATTTCAAAGGGGCGGACCCGTTCATCCAGTTCAATTTGCATGTCTTCTAAGCCAAAGCAAGGCTTTGTTTTTAGTCCACTTTATGAAGCCTCAAACTCAAAGCTATTCCTGACTATTTCAATTGAAAAAGCTTCCTGGATTGGAAGTGAAACATCTTCAAACTTGGAAACAAAGCCAAGTGGATTGTCTTGTTTTAAGTATTTTGGAATGACTATTACCTGGATGAATGAGAATCTTTACCAGCATCTATAATTAACTTTTTTCCTCTTTTAGACTGGATCAACTAACCAGTTACAAGTGAGCACTAGCTCTGGTAAGCTTGTTGATTGTCATTTATTTATTTATATATATATATATATATATATATATATATATATATATATATAA
>NW_015150614.1:219580-225761 GCF_000732505.1 Cyprinodon variegatus
GATTGTAAAAAAAAATTTGTTCTCAAAACTAATGAGCTGCTTTTATGGTTTAGTCATGGAGTCAGTCCCCCAGTCGTCCCCAGTGGGTCGCTGGCGGTTCTTTATCAACCAGACCATTCGTCACAGAGACTCCCTGTCTGGCCAGGGTGCAGTCACACCTCCGCCCACTGCTGAGGCAAAAATTCCCCAGTCTCCTCAAAAAGATGAAGGTGAGACAAAATCAGTCTGTGGTAATGATGCGGCTTATTGAAATGACAGAGAAAGTAACAAAAACTAAATGTGTGTTTTCTTTTGGCTTTAGAAACATATTCATCTCAGACTCTTGAGCCAGTCACTGAAAAGGTGTCTTCCCCTCACAACTCCTTTTCATCTGCCTCATCTTCAGCCTTATCTCTCTCTGCCCCTTCAGCCACTATAGCTAAGACCACATCCTATGAAACCATTGCTGCTTTAGATGACCACATTACCAGTTGTCTTCCAACTACAGCAACAACAACTGCTGCTAGCATCCCAAAATTGTCAGATGCTCCTGCTGTTGTGTCTCCTTCAGCCACCACCATAGTTTCTAGTAACCAAACCCCTGCAGTCACCAATGTTTTCTCCACTGTACCTCAGAATATAGAAGGTACAATGGGCAATGCATCAAGGCCATCAGCAGCTGAAACGTCATCAACCTCTATTCACTCCACTCCTCTGGCTCTTGTAACTCAACTTCCCATTGAAGAGCAGCAGGTGTTTACACAAATGACTTGTCTAGTCCCACAACAATCACAGCTGCAAGCAACAGCACAGCCGCAGCACTTAGCAAGTCCATTTGAACAACAGATACAGCAGTTAACACCAAAACAACACATTTCCCAGTACCAGGGCAACCAAGATCAAACTTTGCTGCTGCAAGAACAACCACTGCAACAGGAAGCACAAGTGCTACAAAGGCAAAAAGATGTTCAATTACACCTTCCTGAAGATCCTGTGTTTCTTCAGTCGGGCCAAAGAGAGGTGCTGCAAGCATCTACACTTCAGATTCTGCAACCAATGCCCCAATCCCTGCCACCTCAACAGCAGCCTTTACAATACGCCCCTCAGTTACCTCAGGAGCCTCTGTTTCAGCAGCCTACACAGACAGTTTCTGCCCCTCAGGCTCTTATAGTTCCCCAGCAGCAAGAGCCACAGCATCAACAGGGGACCTTGCAACAGATGATACAGCAGCAGCAAATTATGCAACTTCACCTGCAGCAACAACAGCATCAGCTGTTTGTGGGTGTTGCAGCTCAAGGCCAAATGTTTCCCACTTCCATAAGTCAACAGTTTCTCCAACAGCAGGCACAGCTAAATGTTACAGCTGTACCACAACATCAGATTCCACAACCAAGCCTAGTGCCTGCTGAGCCGGTGCAGCCACAAACGGTGCTTCTACACTCTGAGCTGCAATACGAGAGAGCTAAAACCACAGAGGAATTGCTGTGTGCAAGTCAGAAGCAGTCCTCTTCGCATATATCAGAGTCTGAGGTGTCTGCAGGAGAGACGAGTGTCACAGATGAAACAGGCCACTTTTCTGCCCCTTTTCACCCTTCATCTGACCCCTCTCTGCCCCCTCTCCATCTTGCCTCCACTGAAGCCCACCTACCCAGCCTCTCCTTCACAATGACACCATCCCCAGGTCAACCATCTTCTGTGGCTGAGTCAGACAGCGAAGGTCCCCCGAAAATTGAATTTGGCGATAACCGTATTAAGACTTTGGATGAAAAGCTGAGAAACCTGCTTTATCAGGAGTGCAACAGCGGAGCAATGGTAGCTGGGGCTGCCTCTGTTCCAACATCAGCTGCCTCTATGCCTTTTTACCCACCTGCCACTTCCACAGACACCTCCCCACAAACCACCTCCTCGACCAGCTCTTCTACCACTCCCCGCTCCTCTTCTACCTCCCCTGACCCAGAAAGAGGGGAAGAGGAACATGAAGCTTCTTCAGAAGTGGGCGACGTTGTTCTGTCAGGCCCAGTAGAGGTACAACCTGGCCCCTCTCTCCCCTCTGGTTCTGCCTCATCCACCAAGCCCACCTCTCCCAGTCTTGCTACTGGATCCCAGGACTCATTTGTAAGAGGAGAACCATCCGTACCTGTAAGTAAACACTAAAAACAATACTAGAATTAGTCCTTCATAATCTATTGTGTAAATGTGATTCCTCTTTAAGTGTTTGTGATCACTTGTAATATTTAAATGTTAAAGTAGCTCCATTTTTTTATGTCTCCCATTCATACTGCCAGTCTTAATTGTCCTAACTGTTTTAGGCTGTACACCCACACTCCGACACCAGTGCCGTCGGAGATGCATCATGGCCTTTCAATCAGCAAGCGATCTCCCTCGAGCATGGACAGCAGCAGCACAATGCAGGAGGTGGATATTTTGGCCTAAACCTGACATGTCCTAGTATCAGAAATCCGGTTAGCAAGAAATCCTGGACTCGAAAGTTCAAAAACTGGGCATGCAAACTGCGCCACTCCGCCAGCTTGTTCAAGAAGCCCAGAGTCCCACAAGGTAGCGTCCTTTGAGGGAACGAGAGAGCACGAGAAAGAGAGAATGGGTGTTGGGGCATGAACCTAGAGCTAACATCTATTACTAATATCAACAGCAAAAATAACTCTTAACGAATAAGAAATAGTGAAAATGTAATATCTCAAGATCAATTTGTCTTTCTCCTTTATGCTTAAAGTTCCCATGTAACATCAGTTTTTACATCACTGCATACATTATTGTTTTTCCTTTTATGTTCAAATTATTTTTGCTATACTTTATTTTGTTTTGCATGGGGCACTCGGAGGGCAGAACAGTGGATTGCAGGAAAGGGTGAATGATTTTTTTTTTTGGATCAGGTAGGCATTAAAAACCTGATGCTTTCCAAGTGCAGATGAAGTCTGGAGAAAAGCCCAGCTGTGACTTTCACCCAAGGCCTGTTGTTTCTCATGACATCCTGCTTCATTGCCCCACGCCTCCAGGCTCCGCTGGCAGCTTCCACCTCACCTTCTGACTCAGTGTAGCCAGTGCATCACATAATTATAAGAATGAGATGCTAAGCAGCTAAGCAGTTTCTTGAAAATGAGTCATACCTCTTCACATTTGGTCTCGATACAACAACAAGCGCTCATGTATTTCATTGGGGTTTGATGTGAAAGACCAATGCAAAGATGAAACTTTCTAAAGAGAAATAGGATATACAGAGTTTTCAAGATATCTTAATAATACAATTCTTGAAAAGTTTGCATGCATTCGCAGGGTTGAAAAAATAACTAAATACACTATTCTCATAGTAACTAACAGATCTTGAGAGAGAGTCATGCTGTAGGAATAGGTAGCAAAGCCAAGTTAAATGTGAAGGTGAGTGGAGCTAAGTACAGGGCAGTCCTTACAGAAAAAAAAAAGTCATAGACTGCAGAAGAAAGAGGACTGGAGTCGGTTTGCTTACAAACAGGGAAACACAGCATAGAGCCAGAACAATATGTTAGAATGTCCCAAAGTCTATAAAAAAACAATTTACATTAGTTTCTGTAATTAAAAGTTTGAGTACATTTGCAAGTCACTTCATATGTGATAAAATTTTATTTAAAATACATGTGCACTTTATGTGCCTGCAGCATTGAAAATTAAGACTCAAGTTTGTAGATATAAATGTCTTGCAATATATTTTTGTGGTAATACTATGACATAAATAGAATTTTTATTTTTAGAGAAAATGTTTAATTTACAGAGCAACCCCATATCCAAAGACAGTTTGGATGTCAAATGTAATTTAAACAGAATTCAGAGATTTGAAGAATAAATTATTTTTAAAGGACTTTAACCAGAGGCTGGTATTTACAAGCAGGAAAAGAAAGAAACAAAAAGTAAAAAGAAAACATCTAGTTAAACATCTTATGAATAATTTCCATTAAGTGACCAAAGGCTGCTTTCATGGTTTTTATTGCTTTTCTCAGTTTTGCACCTTTTATTTACCTTTTACATATATATATATATATTTAGAAACAGGGTTATAGATTGAGTACTTTATCTGGGACCTGACATTTATATCTAGGGTTATGCTCAAAAGCCTTTTATGTATGTACACTGCACTTTGTTGTTAACATACTCCATCCATCTTGCATGTTTCTGTGTTTATATGTGTGGCCTGTATAGTAGTAGCTTACTGTAGGACCTCAGCTACAAGAGCACATGCATGAGCACCTTTGTTATGTTCCACACCAGTGACTAATAATGGATCGTTATCTGTAAGTAAAACCTGTAACAAACATCAACATTCCGTTTTATCTCATTACATAATTATTGTAATATGTTTTTGTAACAAATTTAAAATTTTTCTGAGATGTAATAACCCATGTCTACTTTTTGCTGTAATGCTAATCCCAAGTACCAAGTACATTCACTACACAGTGCCTGCAAGAAATATTGGTACCAGTTATTTATTTTTTTTTGTTTTGGGGGGGGGGGATTTTGTTATTTTTGTTTTTTTTACATTTAGTCACCTTACAACAACCATCTTCTGTGTATTTTATTTAGATTTAGTCTGACAGACCAACACAAGAAGAAAAAGAAGGCCATTGCTGAGAAAAAGGGTTATATGAAGTTATATTTATGTTTCCTCACAAGCACAGATCTATTTAGTTAAGACCAATACCTTCTGGCCTTTAATCTAAAACACATTTTTTTTTAGAGAGAACTAAGCCATCACATTAATCTATTAATCCTTCTGATAAAACATTGTGGTTGCAGAATTGGGGTGTGGGAAGGATTTTCTTTAAAAAGCTTCTCAGAGGTTATGCTAAGAAGTAAACAAATTGGCAGAACATTTTTGGTCTTTAACAGCTATAAGCTGGGGACTGTTTTTATTGTTAAGTGTGTAAAAAGTTCTTAAAAAGCCTTTGTCATTTTTCTTTAGTTTCACAATTGTCCAGTAATTTACTGTATGTTGGTTTAAAAACATAGGATGCAGGCTATATATACTGAAGTTAGTAGTTGTAATGTGACAGAATGTGAAAATACTTTTGCAAGGCACTTTTAATCTTACAAATTTTGTTTTGAATTTGTCTAATTTGGCATTCTTTATTAAAAGAGACCAATTGGGAATCTGAAGGTTTATTGGGTAAACAACATATCGAAATTACATTATTTAAATGCTTTATTAATCGTATTCTTTTGAATGAAAGAAACATTTTTCACCAGGTTTTTATTTAAATTTTTTTGCATCTTTAAAAGTGTAGTTATGTTCTTCATAACCTTGTCATATTCCTGGGTTATTTAATAAGATACATAACTCACACAGATATCACAACATGAAAATCAACAATGTTGCCAAGTAGCTAACTTTTTTATGTTTCTTATGTGTGTTTGTGTCTCTCTTTAATTTTTTCTGCATTGATTTGGTTTGTTCATCATTTTTCATTTATTTCTTTTTGCGTTTTTTGTTTGTTTGTTTTTCACCCTGTCATCTTATCAGAAGAACTTTCATCCAGCCAGGCACTCGAAGTTGATAAGAAGGAGACACAGTTAGGTTCACCTAAAGAACAATTTCAGGTAGGAGTCATGCATCCTGATTTTAGACTCTGCTTTATTTGGTCTGGACCATCAAATATCTCCTAATTTATGTTATCAGGTTAATCCAGTTTCCCAGACCTCGCCTCCAAAGGATCTGTTGTCAGGCCATGGTAGCATTCATAGAAAAGTGGGGCGTTTCTCTGTGACGAAAACAGAAGACAAACAGACTGACAGCTCAACAGTGTCTCCTGATTTGGGAAGAGGCAGGAGAAAAACCCAGGCAAAGGAATGGGACAAAGAAGACGGTAAGATGACCCCATTAAAGAGCCACCATTCTCGTGGTTTTGGACACAGCCACTCCCCACTTGGCAGCAGTGATGATGATGATGATGAAAGTGAGTTGGGGGATGAAGGATTAAGAAAAGAACTGCAGAGACTAAGAGAAAAGTAAGTCATTAACAAGGAAACGTGTTAATTGTTTTACTTTCCATTCATTTGATTTTTTTATTATTATTTTGCACATCTCTCTGCAGGCACATCAAAGAGGTTGTCTCCCTTCAGGCCCAGCAGAACAGAGAGCTTCAGGAGCTCTACAGACAGCTTCGTTCTCTCAAAGACCAAAGACAGAGTTTACCTGCCTCTCTTTATGGAACTCCTC
>NW_015150614.1:226419-232882 GCF_000732505.1 Cyprinodon variegatus
ATCCATCCATCCATCCATCCATCCATCCATCCATCCATCCATCCATCCATCCATCCATCCATCCATCCATCCATCCATCCATCCATTTGTCTTTCCATGCAGTATTTTATCATTGTTTTTTTTAAAAGAAAACAATTTAAGAAATCCTAGAGGTAAATCATGTTAGTAAATTGCATCATTAACTGTTTTACTCTATCCACAGATCTCAGCCCATCTAGAAAAAGCACATTTACAGATGAACTGCACAAGCTCGTTGACAATTGGACAAAAGAGACATTTGGTCCTGCTCCGATCAAACCTTCGCTAAATCAAATCAAGCAGATTCAGCAGGTCCAAGGAGGCTGGAGCCAGTCTGCAGAGGTATGCCTTAACACAATTAAAGACATGATATGAAACCAATACCTATTTTTTGTGTATTAAGATAGATGGAATGCATTTAGAAAAATACGTTTTTTTTAATTATGTAATTTCATTTATTTTATCTGTGTGTAATGAATCAACAAGTGATTGTGATTTGGAAGGAAACATACATAGATAAGAAACTTTTTGGATATTTTACAAACTTTTTTGCAAGTTATCTGTGAAGATTATCAGTCATCCAGGTCATGCCAAGCTGAAAAAGTTCAATTTAGTCAACTGGATTTCTAGATGTTTTGTTTCAAAAGAAGAAGCCTCTTAGATGAAAGGACAAACATATTCTAGAAAATTTTACATCCAGTTACCTAAACTGAACTTTTAAAATTTTTGGCAACTAAAAACCCTGAAAAGTTTGACAGTCATATGTGGTGATGCTCCTACAGCAAATATTTTTTAGGCCCACCTTTTGCTCCAAATACAGCTGCATTTAATGGATGCCTGCATGGCATTATGCTGCCAAAAAAAAGTGTTTTAGTCTCATCTAATCAGAATTTTTTCTCACATCTGCTTATGTTCTTATGAGCCTTGTAAAAACAGGACTCATCATAGATTTGAAAGACACTCAAAGTGTGTGACAAAGTTTATTAACCCTTATCCAGTGTGAAAGTTCTCCATAACTTCATCCCTAACCTTTCTGGTAACTTTCTTATTTTTTATGATACTGTTTGTTCACTGATGTTCAGCTGGATTTATACTGAGATTAAATTAAACATTGTTAAAAGTGTGTGTAGATTTGTAAAAACTGGAAACTAAAACAGTGTATCATTTTCCACCACTTTAAAATTATGTACCTTCTGTTGGTGTGTAATAAAAGGTCTCAATGAATTACACACGTTTATTGTTACAATGTGAAATACTTGTAGAAGCTGAAACGGATAGTGATTTTTTTTTTGTAACCTAAACAAACAGAATCTTTTTTCTGTGTTTATTATTTTATAACTGTTACAGGTGATTAGACCAGGTTGGTTTCCAGGAACCCAGCTGAACCCCCAGGCATCCTCTCCTTACGCAGGTGGAGGGACCCTGAACACCCTGCCCTCTCCAGCTCCTACACCTTCACAATCGCACCTGGCTCAAGTACCACAGATGCACCAGTGTTTACACCTCCATCAGCCTCCCCCTATTCACCAGATGACCTATCAGCAGTCCCCTTTGTGCCAACAAATGCCACAGCCTCGGATGCAAACCCCCATACAGTCGCAGACACAACCCACCATCCTGCTGCCCCAACCAACACCTCAAAGCCAACCGCTGCTGCCTTCCCAAACCCCCACATTAACGGCGTCCACGACCACATCTATGCTGCATGTCGACGGACCCACCGTACCTACAGACACCACAGGGACCGGGGGTTCATTTTGCTCCTGTTCCTCACCCTCCTCCACTTGTTCCTCATCTTGCTCAACTGCTGCCCTGCCTTCCAGTGCCAAAACTCACCCAACAGCTCCCTCCTCTTCTGCTCCTTTGGGAGAAAAAGTAAAACCAGGAGAATTGAGAGATAAATAAGTACCAATCAATGGTAATAACAAATGAAGCAGAACATAAATCCGATTCATTTGGAGTGACAATCAAGTGCAATGTGTGTGGGGGACCTGTGAGTGAAATAAATGTATGTTTTACAGCTGGGTTGTGGCTAAGAAAATAAATAAATGTGAAAGAAAAAAATAACAGATTAATGAAAAAGTCAGTGGCTGGAGTTACAAATGATTGATCGCTGTCTTTTATGTATGAGTGTACATGTGGCTCCAGCGCTTTTAAACATTTGAGAACATATCACACAACGACCTCGGTTGGATAGAGAAAATAAACTATTTTTACTTGCAAACAAACTGCTGGACCTGAAAGCTCTCAAAGCTGGGAGAACAAGGACACAAAATTTTATTGTTGCAGTATTTTTGGCTCAGTCAGCCAGCCTACAATAAAACAACTACCACATTTAAAAGTGCAATTAGTTACCATCATCCAAGTTGGTCAGTGTTTATTCTGTTGATTAAGTCGCCTGAAAACCATAAAAAATTTTTGTAGAGATACAGTAATTAAAGATCCATCAATAAATTTTATATTATTCTTTTTACGACCCAGTACATTGTGAAGAAAAAATATACCGCCAATTACACAATTAGGCTTTTCAACATATGTGGCTGCTCTCATCCCCTAATGATGGAGTCTAATATGTAGTGTTGTGCCTGCTACAGCATGTGCTTTTAGTCATTTGTGATATTAATAGTCCAAAATTATATTATACATTGATTCTTTAAAATATTGCCCAGTAAACACCTTTTTTTTTTAGATTTTGCTTGAGTGGAAACTGCCACTACCTGCAGTACACTCATGACCTCAGTGTAGCTTGGAGCCTGTTGTAGCTGATACCAGTTGAGCTCTCCATATCAAGCTTTGCTGGGATAATGCTGAAGAGGAAGATAACGGAAAGCAAAATCAGTAAAAACTGGGGAAACTCTACAGACTTAAGCATTTCAGTGTTGCCTTTGATAATAATTGTATTATTGTGTGCATGGCTGTATATGTTTGAGAAAAGCAGTGAGAGGCTTAATTGTGTCTCACAAGATGAACTGCATCCATTTTTCCTTTCATTGAAAGCAGGATGTCACTCTACGCATTCACTGTGTGGTAATGTTTACTCTGCCTGTCTTCTAGGCTGGCCTCCTTAAGTTACAGAAATGATGAAAAACATTAGGTCTTAATGGTTGTTAGTTTGATGTTGAAAATGGTTGAAAACCTGAGTTGCATTGAGTTCTACAATGCCTTGTAAAAGGGTTATTACCATTTGTATTTTTTTTTTCACATGACAACCACAAACATGCTGTATTTTATTAGGATTTTGTGTGTCAGACCAACACACAGAAGTGCATGCTTATAACGTTTAAGAAATATTAAAAGGTTTATTTGCAATAATATAAAAGTAAGGCATTCATCTAAAGTTATCTGCCTGAGTCAGCCCTTTTTAGAGTAAGTTTAGTACAGCTTTTTGTATGTATAGAGTAAAATTTTGGCCTTTTATCCTTCCCAAATAAAAATAATACTCAAGTTCATTCAAATGTAATTTAAATCTTTTTTGTTGACACCAATTTACGTGTTGCCACAGACGAAGGGCTGCTCCTAACGATCTGGCAAAAAGATTTTTGATTGATCTATTAAGAATCAAATAGCAAAATATATACAGATGAAGGTTTTGCATTTTAAATGGAAAATGCAATATTCTATAATTGGTTTAACCCACTTAATAATTAATCAGTTAATTAGATCATGATTATTTAAGTAATGGATAATAGTATTAATTATTTCAGCCCCACACAGATGCTTGGTTATATATACGGTTGGGGAAATGTTTCCTGTGTCCATTATATGGCTTCTGGCAAACTGCAGGAGGATTTTGACTTTTAACAGTTGAATAATCTTGCCACTTCGCCATGAAGACATTTGTGATGTCCATGTATAATAGGAGACTGGGATTTTGTATGACATAACCCTGCTGTGTTCCTTGGTATTTATATAGCGCCAATTCACACATTTCATCTCAACGCACTTTACAGAGACAATTCAACCAGATCATTCAGACAAATTAATTTAAAGTTTTCTATCTAAGGAAAAGCAGTTGATTGCATCGACTCATTGACTTGAAGGCAATCCCTCACTCAAAGCATGCTTGTAGTGAAAGGGGAGAGGAAAAACTCCCCTTTAACAGGAAATAACCTCCAGCAGAACCAGGCTCTGTGTGAGTGGCTATCTGCCAAAGCTGACTAGATTCTTTTCTACTAGTTAGGTCACATACATATGAAATTGAGTTAAATAAAAAATGCATGCAACACTTTTCAAATACTATTTTTAGAAAATCTAATAAAAATATACATTTTTTTTTTTCAATTCAACTTGGTTACCCACTACCTTGTGTTGGTCTGTCACAAAACAAATATGTTTATTTATTAAGGTTTGTGGTTGTAATGTAAGAAAACTTGAGGTTTGAATACTTTTTGAAGGCATTGTATTTGTTTGCCATTCCTTATTTTAGCTGTGAATTATTTAGTTTCTGGTCTTAATTTTTTTAATCAAGCAGAAGTGGAAATATGGGCCATAGACAAGTTTCATTTCAAGTGTACAAGCAGGGGTATGAAGATTGTTATATCAGCAGCTGGTATATTACCAAACATTTTCTTGATCTAATTACATTTATCCATGAGCATGTTTGAACATCAATGCTTGAGTGTTGATATAATTAGCTCACACTGCACTCAAAATGTAATTTGTTGTATTGGTTATTGAACTATTCTAAAGTTTGGATTGCACAAGGAAATGAAAATGATGACTGTCAGTCAGAAAAAGGACAAATGTATTAAAGGGTGTGATTGAGAAACTACATATATTAGAGCATAAATTCAAAGCTTTCTTGTATTTTTAGTTTTTCAAGACTTCCTACATTTCTACAAAAGTGTAGTGCATTACTAGTGAAGGTGAGATACTGTGATGTGATGTCTGATACTAACGTGTCTAACGATATATTTTTTGGTCACGATGATGAAGCTTACTTTGTCTTTTTGAGTGTAAGCAAATTGTTATCTAAAAGATGAAGATTATTTTTGTATTTTGAAATAGGAATGTACAAACTGTAAAAAAAATTGTATGCTTATGATTATAAACCCAAAGTTACTAAAAAGTTGAGAAACCTTAAGTTTTCATCTTTTTATGGGCCCTCCCTATAATAATACAT
Source organism: Cyprinodon variegatus (assembly GCF_000732505.1). NCBI lineage: Eukaryota > Metazoa > Chordata > Actinopteri > Cyprinodontiformes > Cyprinodontidae > Cyprinodon > Cyprinodon variegatus. The sequence goes on from NW_015150614.1 coordinate 231,560, forward strand.
AGCACCTTTTCAAATGTATGGAGGAATAATCAGATATTTTTTGAAGAAAATTGGCAATTTTCCTACAGTTAACTTCACTACTGGATGATAATGCCTTGAAGACTAAATTGACACTAGGTCTCCTGCTGTCCTCTAGGTCTATTATAATAAGTGATGCAAAAACAATCTTTTGATTGAAAGTTGCATGACTGAGAACATCTGATCAAAGAATATTCATGGAAAAATGAAAATCTAAATAAAAATACCATAAAGTATATTACTGATGATTCAGCCTTTGTAAAATATAACTAATTGAATTGTTGATTTTATTTATGTTTTGTAACTAATCAAAATAAATATTACAAAACTTGTTTTAGTCTCATGTTTTAATTCAAAAGTGGAGTTTTTTTATTCTTTTTTTATTCACAATGCATTATTCTTACATGCTTATATCACCTCTATAATCCAGTGTCAGTTTGAAGTTATAAACAATGATGACGGTTCTAAAACTGATTTTCTTTTTTTGTTTGTCAGAACAGAAGAAAACAAGTTAACGGTTTGGACATTTAAATAATGCAACACAGACAAAAATGTATGGGGAACAGTTATAGTCGGGAGCAACTGCGCAATATATTTCAGACCTATAATAATTTACACTACTTTATGTTGCAACCCCAAACAGTTTTTTATTTAATAGACAAATACTAATCAGGATCTGCGAAGTATAGGATGTAGGGCGTGGGCTTTCATTTTTCTGTAAAAATAAAAATCTAAAAACATGTGTTTGTTTTCACCCCCCTTTAAATTTGATATCCCTGAATAGAATTCACTGCAACCTAATTGTCTACAATAATCATCTAATTCAATAGAAATAGAAGAAGCTTTGCATGTCATTGTGTGGTGGAAAACAAACATATTGTTTGGCTTCAATTTCTTTTAGTATTGTCAAATTCAGTGAGCTCTAGATAAGACATTCTGTATTAGATGTAAATATTTTTGTTTTATTAAAGACCACACATGTAATTAAATCCTACAGGGGTTAGGTTATAAAAAAAAAAAGATATATCCTTTCAGATCACAGGTAAAATTGACCAAATATGTCTGTCCCCCTGAAACAACAGTTTCACTACAGGAGAGATAATATGTAAAAGAGACTTTGTCTTTAGAAGAGCACACAAAAACTAATGACACGTGTCAGGTTTTCAGACTTGGTTAGATAACCAGAAATTGTTCACAAACACTATACAGGAGCAGTATTTAGTGGCCAGAAAAACAAGCAAAAAACATAAACTGATCATTACCTGCAAAATAAACTTAGAAAAAAGGGGCTCTCTATATATATAT
>NW_015150614.1:232959-266275 GCF_000732505.1 Cyprinodon variegatus
TATATATATATATACATGTATGTATATATATATATATATAATTAAAGATAACAAATACAATGATTATTCTTATTTTGTTACCACGTAAGTGTTTTTATTCTTTTTTTGTATGTCAATTCAAATTCATTTGAATTCTTAAAACTTTATTGTCCCAACACCTGCTGACAACAACGCTAAACGGTTTGACGTTATCCGCTTTGAAATGGCGTTGAGGCAGTTAAAGACGCTGTCTTTTTTTTTGTTATTTTTATGATTTAGTTCACTTCAGCTTTTAAATTTTTGCCCCAGAGCTAACATCTGGGCCCAATTTATATATTTACGCCTTGTTTAGCAATTGAACAAAAATGCATCGCAGAAAAGTATAAATAACTGACGTTGCATAATAAGGCCGCAACGGGCCCCGGAGTTGCATAGAGATTTGGGCCGCTTTCCGGTGCCAGGCCCTGCCGCAGAACTGCTGTCTGGTGAGTCGCGAACGCCTAGCGGGTGCAAAACCAGCCGACAAGGTTTGGGTAGCGCAAACTTAATAGTCGTTTTAGCTAAATAAAACGTGTGTTTATAAATAAAAGCTAATTTAAACATCTCTATGTTTTATTTTTTTACTCTTACTGTTGCTATACCGTTTTCTAATGGGACTAGCGTTAGCATTAGCACACGTTACTCTGCACTGTGTTTACAAACAGTTGGCTACCCTCAATGCCAGCAAGTTAGGTTATTTGTTAATATTGCAATCTCTTTCCACAAGCAAACTGTCTTATATTAAACCCTACAGGCGGCATAAATTAAATTTAATCTATTGTTTAAAATTATACTTTATAAAATAGTTTTGCGTGCAAGATATCCATGACTCTGTGCTATGCGATTGAATGTGAACATGTTTCGTTGTTCAGATAGTTTATTAATGTTTATTATTTCGTATCAGGATTTTCTGATTTAACCGTTCAATTGACTAGCATGCACAATTTCTGTGTTTTATTTTCTAAACCTCGATTAGCGGCTACTGACACTTCTCTCTCCTTTTTTCCTTTTTGTTTTAACAGGTTTTGAGGGTTTTTTCTCCCGGCTTAAAATGACTGTCAGAAACGGAGATCTGGAAATCAAGTGACAAATTTGGACTCTCTTTGTAACCATCACATAATCCAGTAGCTTTTACTGTTTTATGTATTTATAATTATTCAATTTGTGCAATAATTGCCTTTTTGCACGTACCAAACAGATACTAAATATGGCATCAGTGCCAGTGTATTGTTTGTGTCGCCTGCCCTATGATGTGACACGCTTCATGATTGAATGTGACATCTGTCAAGACTGGTTTCATGGAAGGTAAGATTTTTGTTGTTTAAAAATATACCTTAAGTTCCAGTTGTGTAATGCCTCATATTTACTGACAGCTGTCTAAAAAAATAGCCATTCATCTGTCTCTACCATTTGTTTAATGGACCCATTTTCTATCCAGCTGTGTTGGCGTTGAAGAGGACAAGGCAGCTGAGATTGACCAGTATCACTGCCCCAACTGTCAGGTCACCCATGGCCCCTCCGTCAGTAAGTTTCTGTTTTACTTACTTTTGGTAGGTAAAGCCCGGCATACACTGTGTTTTCAGGGCGATTTTCCAATCGAGCGAGAATCTTTCGATCAGGCCGACTTTCAGCCTGATCGTGCGTTGTGAGTCGTGTAGTGTACAGGGGGTTATGAATGGCGATCAGCCTCTCACGACCACCTCCCAATCAGGAATCGTGAGGTCGGAAAATCAAACATCTTTGATTTTTTCCCGACCATCGTGGGCAAATTGGTCAGTGCGCAAACAAGGATTCTTCTTTTTATTCTTCCTCTCAGATGTAAACACAGCAGCATGGCAGGGATGCAATGAGTGAAATGCAGTTCTGTCTGTAAAATTGACGGACCGTAGTAGCCACGTTTGCTCAGCCATGTCTTTTTTCCAAATACTTCGTTGCCTTTTCTTTTCAGGGCTTTCATCACCAAATTGCCAGGGCAGCGCGTTCCACTGTAGTGAGCTTAATATTCCCCTTCTACTTGTTTGGCTTCTGGATAGACGAGTCAGAGCAGCTCCGTCTCACTGCGGAGCTGAGTCCGACATGCTTTTTAGTCGTACAGTGTGAGCAGGTCGATCCCATGAGAGCGTCAGGCCAAACATAAATGTTGAGCTTTGAGCTGACACTGTACGACTAAACCCTGCGATTAGTCGTATAGTGTGAGCAGCAGCTGCGTGCACAGTGTACGCTCGGCCTAAATGAAAAATGTAAAAATCAATTAGGGGTCTCAGAGTCTAGAAAGCACTTTTTGTGAACTTGGTAATTAACCATTTTCCTACCAAGGTGCTGAAATATCCCTTTTACTTTGTTGATGTTGGCTGTTTACTAGTACTAAGGTATATCAGTGTTTAAAATAAGTTTTCATGTTAAACGTACTGAGCTGCAGAAGTTTGAATATTACAACTCTGGCATATGTTGCTTCAGACTTGTTTCACCTGCTTCAATAGTTGAAAGCTGAAAATAAACCATATCAAACAGTCAAAATGCACTGCAGGAATACTTGACGTGCTTCCACCATAGACTTTGTATGTAATCCAGACACACTGTTACAAGAAAGACAAATTAGCTTTTTTTTAAATAGTTAAGGTCTTAAACACTTGTGTGCTAGGGAGTAGATTAAAGCTTTATCAAATCAACATTTAATGAAAATTACATTTAGCAAGCTATAGCACGCTGTATCCGAACAGTGGCAAATACCCTAGGATTTGGTTTAACAAAACTGCAGAGCAATAATAGTCTGCACAATGAGCCCTCTTAAAAGCCTACTAAATTTTGTGGATGTTTTCTTTTTTTGTTTAATTTTTTTGCAGCTATATCAGAATAGCGTTGATTTTGAAAAAAAAAGCATGTTTTACATAATTTTAGTAACAACTGAAATATTTCTTCTCTGTTTAGAATTAAAAAGATTGGATCGTGTTAGATTTTTTGTTCTAAATTTGTGTAATTACTAACGTTAACCTGGGATGTTATCACTTAATTACCCTGACAATCTAATATCAGCCCTGATTTGATTATTGACATTCAACTTTGAGGTTCTGTTATTATTTTCCTGAATAATCATGTAATTTTTTTTTTTCAGTGCGCAAACGGCGTGGAGGCAATAAGCAGACAGATGGAAATACAGGTACAGGAAGGGACCCCAGTAAGCCTGTAAAAACAGGGAGTCCACAGTTTGTCAGGGAGCTTCGTAGCAGAACATTCCCTAAGTATGACACTTTTCTGATTATCTTTTTGTTTATTAATTTATTCAGCCAATCATTTATGGAGTAGCAATGTGTGTTTAAATTTTGAAACATCACATTTTCTTGTGCTTTTTTGTGTGTGCAGTGCTGACGAAATCTTGCTGAAGCCATCTGGGGCTCAGCTGACGGTTGACTTTCTGGAGGAGCATTCTTTCAGTGTTCCTGTCATGGTGTTGAGGCGGGATGGCTTAGGGATGACCCTTCCTCCATCCTCGTTCAGCGTCACTGATGTGGAGCACTACATTGGTACATTTCTCTAGTTAGATGTCTCTGTGTAGTTGCACTGCATTCCTAAATGTATGCATTTCTATATGCAAAAATATTGGTTGAGCAAAACTTTTTTGGCTCATCTGAAGCTAAATGTAAAGCTTCAAATGAGACAAAAAAAGTTTGCTTAACCCTGAATTACAGTTTATTAGGCTTATTTTATCACGGCTCTAGTTTTCTACCCTCTCTCGTTTCCTTCATGTTTAAAAAGAGGGGCTTTGTTATAGCACCTTTATTTCTCTAGTTTTGCTGCTATAAATAATTTAGGGGTTTAATTATGAGTTCTGCTTTAAAAATAAAATAATATGAGAATGTGAGATCCCTAATCATACAGATCTTTGATTTGTTTTTCTTATTGCTCCCTAAAAATGACTTTAAGATGTTCCTAATATATTTGGTTTCTTACGACAGAAGACACTATTCAATTTAATTTATTTATATAGCCCTAATTCACAGCACATTTCAACTTAAGGCACTTTACACAGAAAATCATTCGAATCATGATGATGGGTAGGTTAAATGTAGGGCTGCAACTAACTATTATTTTGCTAATCAATTAATCTGTTGATTTTTATTATTTATTTATTTTACTTTTTTGATTAATCAATAAATAAGTGGAAAGCAAAAGGTTCCCTAAAGAAAATTTTTTAAAAAGACTTTAACCAGGTGAAACTTAAACTTTTCCACGAAAGGCGTTATGGATAGAGCATATTGACAGATCAAAAAAGTTTTCCTTAATGCAAAATGTTTATATATATTTTTTTTACAATTTTGATATAATTACTGCTCTAAATGGGTTGCTCTGTCAGCTAAAGTCATGCTTTAGAGTCTCAAGGCTTCAGTTAACAATTATTCGACTAAGAAATTAGTTGACGATTAATAATCAATTAATCCGATTAATTCTTTCAGAAATAGTTAAAAGTTCTGTCTATGGAAACCCAAATAATTGTATCCAGACATTGATTTTTCACAATTCACTGCTCCTGGATGAGCTTCCCTATTCCTATCTAGACAAGTAAAGTGTCTATTACAGTTGTGGGACTTTGTAGAGATCATTTCTCATCTTTAGTTCTGTTTTTGTTTCTTTTATTAGGTTGCTTTTTTTTATGGACAGTTAAAGTATAGTTACATTGTTTTAAATAAATAAATTTTATTGGTGGTTAGAGAAATAGTATTTATTTGTTCCTGTGTTGTGTTCCTTATAACATTTTGCTCTAAAGTTTCTAAAATGCGTTTGATTGCAGGTCCAGATAAAGAGATTGATGTTATTGATGTGGCTCGTCAGTGTGATCTGAAGATGCGACTGGGAGATTTTGTTGAATATTACAACAGCCCTAATAGAGACAAAGTGCTCAATGTGATCAGCCTGGAATTCTCTGAGACTAGGTAACCAAAATAAATTACAAGTCAAACCTGTAGAGGACTGTTTGGGTTGGCGATTCTTTATGTGATGTTTTTAATTCGATATAGGCTCTCAAATTTGGTGGAGACTCCCAAGATTGTGAGAAAACTTTCCTGGGTGGAAAATCTCTGGCCTGAAGAGTCTGTTTTTGAACGACCAAATGTGCAGAAGTACTGTCTAATGGGGGTGAAGGACAGCTACACAGACTTTCACATTGACTTTGGTGGAACTTCTGTATGGTACCATGTCCTTAGGGTGAGAAGACTTTTTTTTATATTGTTTTTAGGAAGTTTTAACTTCTGTTTGTCATTATAATTAAATAAACACTATTTTTAAAAACGTGTTTTTCTATTCTTAGGGCGAGAAAATCTTTTATCTGATTTCTCCAACCCCAGCCAACCTGGCGCTGTTTGAGCGCTGGAGCTCCTCATCTAACCAGAATGAGATGTTCTTTGGGGATCAGGTTGATATGTGTTACAAGTGTTCTGTCAAGCAAGGAAACACACTGTTCATACCCACAGGTATTAAATGATACTTTTATTTTTGATGCATCAGAAATGGTTGTTTTTTTATTTCTGTGCGCTGTGAAATACTCTTTAATTAGCTGGACTTATTTCTCTAACTACTATGCACTTCACTGTTTTAGTCTTCTATGCATACAAATAAATGGACAACCCCTTTACAAATGTGTTTGACATAATGTGGACCCAGTTTAAATGCTTTCACATTATTGATTTCTGTTTTACAGGATGGATTCATGCTGTGCTGACTCCAGTGGACTGCCTTGCTTTTGGAGGAAACTTTCTACACAGTCTAAACATTGACATGCAGCTGCGGTCAGTTTTCTAATCGCACTCCTCCTCATTGCAGAATATTATTGCTAATTTTTAATTAAAGTTACAAAAACACTTAGATCATTACTTTATAGTTCATGAAATATGTATTTACATCCTAGATCATTTGGACTTTCTTTTGAAGGAAAACAGTAGATTATCCTGATTGATGTAAGGACACAAGAAACAGGGAAATTAGTTTTCAATGCAAGCCAATAATTCTGCTAGATGACTTAAGGCTATGTGCACTATATGTTTATGTATCTTTATTTATCTTTTTCTAGTATTATTGTTAAAGCACTGAAAGAGCTTATGATAGAAACATATTTTGTAAAGAATCTTTCTATCCAGATTGGCATGTGAAGTAGTGGAAGAGCAAGCGCCCAGTATACAGATGTCTATTTTGGATCCCGAATGTGGGACCTTAGCTGCATGTCTTGCTCTGTCTAAATCCGCCTGTTCCTCCTCTGATTACTCTGAATAAAGGATCTAGCACAATATATTCCAAAAAAGTAATCATCACATTAAAAGATGCGTGACTTTTTATTTTACTCCCTTTATTAAATCAAACTACACCATTCTTGTTATAGGCCTGTTACAGTTTCTTTAAATTCAATGGAAACAATGCAGCCTACTAACCACGCTTACGTTAAATGGATAGAAGCTTCAGTGTGTCTTAAAATGCCCTTAACACGTTAATTCAGTGTTTAGGGGCTTTAAACCGAGACAAGGTTAAATTCACTAGTTGTTCTATCCTTTTTCCCTGCTAAATTCCTGTTTACTTCCTGTTACCATCAGTTTAATCATCAACCAAGTCTTTGGAAAGTCTGTAGCCTCAGCCAATTTCCCAGCAATCAGAACTTGATCTCTTTTTATTTTTGTGCCAGTACATATGACATGAAACAAGATCAGTTGACTATGTACACAGGTGTGTTATTCTAATAATCACTAATATCCAGTTTTTGCTTTGGGTTCACTTTAGGGCGTATGAAATAGAGAAGAGATTAAGCACTGCTGAATTGTTCAAATTCCCCAACTTTGAGACTGTATGTTGGTATGTGGGGAAACATCTTCTTGATATCTTTAGAGGTGAGAACAATTAATAAATATCTAATTATGTTGAATTTTTATGTGAACTATAACCAATAGTGTGATTTAATTCATTGAATGTTGTTTATCCTCCAACAGGATTGAGAGAAAATCGCAGACATCCTGCCAGTTATCTTGTTCATGGAGCTAAGGCCCTAAACAATGCCTTCCGCACCTGGACCCGCAAAGAGGTAGAATTTCCCTTCAGGTTTTATGTTTTTAAAGTATAAGGTTTTATGTTAACAGGTTTTTATTAGCTTGTTAAAAAAATATATTGTTTCAGTGAAAACTCAATGATTCGATTGTAGAGTTACATTTTTATCTTAACTATTGCAAAAAAGCAATTAAAACTAATTTAACTGGATATGTCAGTGATATAATTTACCTCATAAATTTCCATTCCTGATTCTTATTATTTTATGACAGGACTTAAACAGTTAATTATTATTTATCGTATATTGAAATAATTATGAAAAAACTTAAAATTATTAACCACAGTATAAAGACTCTAAACCATAACATTTATTAAAAGAAAAAAACTTTTGATATAGGAGACAGGACTGTAGAAAAATGTAGAGATTTTTCATTAACGATAAAAAAAAAAAAAAAATTCTCTGTTTATATTCTCTATCCAGAACTCAAGTGGCATAGTTCTAGCTTCACCTGGGTCAAGTTCTGAAAAAAGATCTCCTCTTATGTACCTTTTGCTATCTGATTATTGATCAATAAAAAAAAAAAAGAAAAAAAATTTCAATTAACAAAAGATTTACTTGCACCCTAGTCTATTACAACAAAAATACAAAATAATGTATATGAACATTGAACATTTCTGTCCTTTTTTGTCACGTATTATTTTAATTGCTTTTATCCATATAGCTACATTTTTGGGAAAGATTTGCTCCTAGTTAATATTTTAATTAATCTGAATTTGTCTTTGAATGTTGTGTAAGATGAATGATGGTAACTTCCTGCTTTCAGGCCTTAGCGGAGCATGAAATGGAGATACCAGAGACCATCAATACTCAGACATTAATAAAAGACCTGGCAAAGGAGATTCGTCTGGTGGAGGTAATATTTTATTTTTTAGAAATTCATTCACACATCTTTTTATAAGCTTTATTATTATAAACTATACTTTTTCTTCATTAGGATATATTTCAGCAAAACATTGGTCGCACAGGACCTCCGTTTCCTGGTGCTCCACTCTCTAAAGCACCGCTGAGCATCGCTCAGAACTCTGGTCGCCCCCCTGGAAAAAAGAAAGGACCCAAGCCTAAGGAGGTGTTGGGGGTGTTTGGGCCCCCTGGAACCAAAAAGAAAATCCAGAAAGGGCTCATTAAGGCAGAAGTAGGAGAACTTGAGCTCATTGAGATCCACGCTAAACATACCCTCAAGAAATTTCAACCTGGCAAGTCGAAACATAAGACAAAGGTATGTAGTTTTCACTTATTTGTTTTATAGAATGTAATTGTGTATTTAACATTTCATAAATGTTTTGCTGCTGTTTCCAATGTCTATTTATAGCTGGAGCTGCCATTAGATGAGTTTGAAGGGAAGATCAATAAAAACAAGCTCAAACTTGTCTTGACCAATGGAAAAATTCAAGGGTAAATAATAAAGCTCATTGGTAGTTTCCTGGGGTTTTTTGTCCTTTTTTTTTTTTTTTTTTTTTTTTTTTTTTTTTTTTTTTTTTTTTTTTTTTTTAATACTATGCTTGTTTTTTCTTTACTGACTTAGTAAGAAAGATGGTAGCAGTAATGGTGCCGGAAGTGCTGGAAGCTACAAACACCTTGCCACAGAGGGATCCAGTGTTTCTGACCTGGAGTCTGAGGATGAGCTGCAGATAGATGAGACTCCTCCTCCGCGACGCAAGTCAACCGGACCGAACAAGAAAAGGAAACTAAGCGGCAAGTTTTGATTGCAAAGTACCACTAGAGGGCAAAGTTCAGTTTTGTGGTTTCCAAGGTAAACTAACAGTGCAGTATTGTTCATTCAGGTCTACCAAGGAAGTTGCCCAGAGCTAAACCTTGCTCTGACCCTAATCGCATCAGGGAGCCAGGAGAGGTAGACTTTGATATAGAGGTGAGTTTTATTATAGTATGTTTATATAGTATGTTTAATTTTTTTATTTTATTATGTTTTTGTTTGTATGTATGTTTCAAGTATGAAACAGAGTATGTTTCAAGGATATGTAAATTTAAAAGATGAAAAAAGAAAAAGCTCCAGCTGTTAAGCTTTTGTTAAAGATACTTTTTCATTTTACCTTTGTTACAATTTGAATAAATCCTAATACTAAGCTTATATATATATGTGTGTGTGTGTGTGTGTGTGTGTGTATGTATGTTTGTATGGTGTGCATGTAAGGGAATGCCTATTCAATAATGATCAAGTTTTTGCTTACCCTGACATTATTTCATTTTAACTGTTAAGATGGTACTATTCAACTCTTCTTCGTGACTAACATTTGGCTGATTGCATATGTTTCCTCAGGAGGACTACACAACTGATGAAGAGGCTTTGGCAGCTCATGGAGTTAAAGGAGGTGCAGGAGGAATCCTTGACTTGTTAAAAGCCAGCAAGCAAGTGGCAGGTTTAGATTCTGCTGCGCTCAGGTTTGTTGGCTTAGGCATTGATGTTTTATTTCTTTTTCTTTTAATAGTTGTGTATGTTTTTATGTTAACAGTATTACTTTGGACAGTATATATTTTTGCATTTTAACAAATGCAAAGGAGAAACATTAATTGAAATAAAAACAAAGTTGTTTTTATTTTGCATTTTAATATATAATATACCTGAGGTTCTGCCCTTTAGAAGATGTAAATATCAGAATAGCTTTCATAGAATATTCTTTGTCTAAAATGACTTCCCATGTTAATATTGGACTATTATTAAAAGAGGGTTTAATACCAAAGAGTAATGTCATTGCTATACAAGGCACAGAGAGATATCTGTCTGGCAGACAGACACCTAAAGTCTTTCCTTAAGCAGCGTGCTCTATCCAAGCATACTGATAGAAAGTTGACTGAAACAAAAAAAAATGGTGTAAGAAAATTCAACTAAGGTGTATAATTTAAGATTTTTTATTATTATTATTATTGATTAGCTCCTGTAATTAATATCTTTCTGCTTTCCATTTAGTGAGGAAGCACCAGCCTCTCCCAGCACCCGAGATGCCATTCAGGGTATGCTCTCCATGGCAAACCCTCCTTCCTCATGCTCTTCATCCTCCTCTTCCTCTCCCTTATCAATCTCTGGAGGCCTGACAGAGGGATTAGCAGCTGTCAAGGAAAAGGGTGGAAGAACAGTGTGGGTCACGGGGGGAATCAAGAAGTCTGCAAATCTTGAGAAAAAAGCGGTGATTCAGCGGCCTGGTAAAAGGACAATTAAAAGGCCAGCCCGTCACATTAGTGATGAAGACAGTCCAGATGAGCAAGAAACACTGGGAACTTGTTTTAAAGACTCAGATTATGGTGAGCACCATAATATAGAGCCTCTATTTCTCATAGGAATTCTAAACATAACATTGAAGTGTATAACACTACCTCAAGTTAAGATTTGTCAATTCTATCTAAGTTTACCCTTCCTTGGAGTCTGATGAAGAAGATCACATCAGCAAGACGAAGATGAAAAGGAAGAAAAATTGGGATGACACACCGTGGAGCCCTAAAGGTATGCATCTTTTTTAGTCAGATTTATTCCAAATCTTCCTGATGGCGAATGTATAATGGTCACTTTCACTGACAGCAAGGGTGATGCCCACGCTTCCTAAACAAGATCGACCAGCCAGGGAAGGGGCTAGAGTTGCCTCTGTAGAAACCGGGCTTGCAGCGGCTGCTGCAAAGTTGGCACAACAAGTGAGTTATTAAAGAACACTGTTTCTATGACAAACATGCTGTTGGGTGGATGGAAAAGGTATTGTTGTTTCTTTCTGGTTATGATTCAGGAACAGCAAAAACCTGCTAAAAGGAAGTACACCAAAAAGCAGCGTCCTCCTGCTCCTGTTGTCAGTCCTCCCCCTGTCCAGGCTGAGACCAGCCCACCCTCCCCAACACCTGCTCCGGAGTCTGCAGCAGATGACAGCCCAGACAGGAGGATGGATTATTTCTCTGCCAGTCTGTTGGACCATGAATACACTGCTGGACCAGGACCTTTTGGCCCTGGAGGACCAAGGGGTAGTGGTGCCATGGCCCCCGGTGTATTCCTCTCTTCGCGACGACCTTCCATGTCACCTCAAAACAGCAGCTCTCATGCTGGTTTATCTCCTGCAGGTTTAGCAAGCCAGGGGATAACAGGAATCGGTCAAGGTAGGGACAAATCTTAATAACCAGATTCGGAGCTTTGTTTTCCACTTTTTCAGTTTCTGTTCTTTAAATGTTCTGGTTATTTTTGGACTTTCCTCCAGGTAAGCGGCCAAAGAAGGGTCTTGCAACTGCAAAACAAAGACTCGGAAAAATCCTAAAAATTCACCGCAACGGAAAACTTCTCTTGTAAGAGATGTAAGGTTGCAGTTGATGACATTAAAAATAAAAGAGGAGGCCTCTGGATTTGGTCTGAAGAAACAAGAGATTGTTATCTATATAGTTTGTACTTTTGTTCAGCTGTTTTCGTTAGTGTTCAGCTTTCAACATATCTTGTTCTTCACAAAGTTTCTGCCAGACTCTACTTACCGGTATCTGCATCAAAATATTATCAGAGGCACATTTGACTTCAAGTGGAATCACTGTAGTGTGCTGGAAGCACTCTTTGTGTGGTCATTTATTTTGTTGCCACATATTTGTTATTAACAATAGGACATTTTTTTTTATTTGATGCGATTAGGCAAGACTTTTAAAAGGGAAAATGCTCATATAGACTCAGTAGTTAATAGTTGTCTATAGCTGTTTTATCCCTGATAAATATTTTACTCTGAAACCCGCAGGTGTGCTAAACCTCCCATTGCAGACGGTATACTACATATTCAAATTTCTAAAGCTCTTAAAATTATCAAAATAATTCTCAACCCAACTAAATTCAATGACAACCATCATTTAATTTTATTTATTCTTATATTTATTTACCAAGGCAGAACTTATTAGCCTGTTTTAATGTAGCATGTTTTTGTCACTGTTTTGATCAGGAAGGTTCATTTTAAATATTTCAAAACATGTTGGGGGGGGTCTTTCCACCGCTAATTTAGATTTTATTTTTTCTTTAGATTTTAATTTGACAATGTAAATATTTGTATTATTTGTAATTTATATAGTAAAATAAAAAAAGAAAAGGAAAAAAAGAGTAGTTCCCTGCATGTTGCCGTAATTTGATCACAAAGTTTTGGCAGCTCTCTTTGGTCAGATTTAGAAACATTTTCACAGAATGTATTTGTCAGAAGGTGTTGGAGGTGTAGATTTAAGAGTAAAAATATTGTGAAGGTGCAGGATATGAATAATATGTAAATATATGTTGTAATTTAAGTTCTTTTGTAGTTCAAAAACTCTCATTTTTAATAACTTGTACATGATACATTTTCGGGTAAACATAATAGTTCTTTTTTATATTTGTATGCATTAACTGTCATTATGTTCATGTTGTCTTGTTAGTGCAATGTTAGATTTGTGCTTAAATAGATGCTCTTGATAAATTTTATCCATTTAGTTTTATATGGTTTATATTCCCTTCTGAGTGTTCTGTGTCTCCTATTTTTTTTCATTAAGTGTTTTGCTATAACCTGGAAGAGTTCAAAGTTCATTTGAAGAAAACCTTTTTATAGAAAAAGAAGTTAGATTTATTCGGCAAGTTGATGTTTTATTTTGCTCATCATACTTCAACCTTCTGAAAATTTCATTTTTTCTGACATTTGGAAAAGAAAGGGGATTTAGGTATTTTTCTGCTATACACAATGAATATTTTGTTGTAATAAACACATTACTCATAAATGCTTGTTTTAAAGTTTTTTATTATGTATACTAGAATAAAAAAGGCACCTTTTTTAGCAATTAGAACAATTCCTGCTAAGATTTTGTGCTGATGTTTTACTAAAAGAAGTTCTGGAAACTATTTTTAAAAAGGAACGTTTAAAAGAAGAAGCAGCTTTATTGCCATTGTACAAGATAAAATGAAATTTCATTTTATCATCATTAAAATATGCTATTTAATAAATAGGCTGTAAATATTAGAGCAAAAAAAAAAAGTGCTGTAGTCCATTTATTGGACTTGGAGGAGATGGTGTGAGTTTCTGTCCACCCTACAGAATTTTTATAGCCATGTTGGTGCAGGCTTACGTGACCACTGGCAGAGGGAAAGCTGGTTTAAAAACACGGTACTGGATGGGCTTGAATCTGTGTAGCTTGTCAAAGGAGACTGCTTGAGTAGATCTCTAGTGAGGTTAGGGGAGCTCTGCAGTTTCTGCAAAGCAGCTGGCATACCAGACTACAACAGGTCAGGACAGGAGAGTGGTACAAGAACCATGTGTTATACTTCAATATTGAATTAAAATACAAACTTTTTGTTATTAAAGCATTAAGAGGTATTGTTCTATATATTTTAAATCTGCTGCTGTCCAACTTTCTTTTGTTTTTCACAAAAATATGCAAAAGAAAAAAAGTTTGATCATTCTGAATGAAAATATTTGAATGAGTCGACTGATAACTGGTCAGGGTGCCACAATATAAACAAATAGATCATTTTAAGAGAAAACAAAACTTTTAAGTTCCCAAAAATCTGTTATGAGGTAAAAGATATTTCTATACAATAATCTATTGAAAACATTATGTAGAGTATTTGGACTATGCTGACAAAACTTACTCTTAATATTCTTAGGTCAACAAATTTTACCTTCTACCTGTATGTCTAAAGTTCAGAGAAAGCAGCATTTGGAGCGATTCAAAGAGGACCTGCAGCCTTAAGTCTACAAGCCTTGTTCTAATAACATAGAAGGTCCACATATCAGTCCATGATGAAGGATCTGTTGTGATGAGATCTCAATCAGGAAGGTCCTAGAGATACCCCTTTGGCCCACCTGAGTGGGCACACAAACAGATATTGGAACATCCTGCCTTTTTCTTAACCCTGTGAAGTTAAAAACATTATCGGCATGTTTTAATGACCCACTGTAATCTAGAGAAAAACATGAGGATCATGTAGTCTGCCTTCTTTGATATGTTCAACACAATTCTGCTTCATTCGCTAACAGGTGGGTGCCACCTAAATCAGATTTTGAGACAGAGAGAAGCTAACCAGGGCAGCATCACCACAGATGACTGTGCTCTCCTCATTTATATACATTTCAGACTTCCTGTACAAGACAGCCCTTTCTTATAAATGCTAGGGCTACTTTTCTGCTTTTAGTTGTATCAGACACAGACAAGAAACTAAGCGGTGGTTCACCAAGATAATGATTTTAGAAGGCACAGGAATATGCCAAATATTTCCATAATTGGAAAGGAAGTTGATGTGGCAGAGAACTAAACAACTCTGTGTTCATCTAGACCTAGACTGGAAAAACCACAGCAGTGAAGCTGTATACCAGAAGAGATAGGCAATCTGTACTTTTTTTAGTGAGCTTAGATTCGACAGCTTTTTAGGGAAATGTTGATGTTGAGCCAGCAGAATCAAAGCCAGTGATTTGAAAAGCCAACAAAGTGAACACTAAGGCTGGTTTTGTTTTGGATTTTGGAGAGAAGGATGCTTCATAAATGAGAAAGATAATGTCATATCTGTGCAACCCTTTCATTAGACTGTATCTCAGATTTGGATAGTACTAGTTATATTTCCTCAGTTACATTTACTTCTGTAACTTAAAAAAACAACACCTTATTTTTACAGCATTGTACATTATACTTTTACTTGGGTAAAAATATAAAATCTCAACTCCTATTTGAGTAACATTTCTGGCTACTTCATCCATTATGAGTAACGTTACTTAAGGAAAACAAGCTTGTTTAAAAAAAAAAAATATGCACCACTGAGAGACACACTTTTTTTGTGCTCAAGGTTATTTTCCATCCGCTGAGTCTCCCGAGTTATTTGGAGGCTGAGTAAAAATATAGTTAACATTATACTGTAATTTCAGTAACTCTATTGATTTTGTATTTTTTTATCTACGTCAATGTTTTATTGTGTAAATACTGTATGTTCTATACTTATTTTTACCTTATTATTTGAAATGCCAACATTTTTATATTAAACTGGGTTCATTTTTACAAGATTTTGTAAAAAAAAAAAAAAAAAAAAAAATTAAATCAGTTGTGATCATGAGAACTTAGTATAGTATCAGTTTGTATATCATACTTCACAGTATGTCCTCTGGGAAGAGACTTGGCAGCATCCAATTCAAGTCCAGCAGATTCCAGTTTCTTCCCCACTGCCATTAGACTGCTGAATGTTGTATAAAATGGGGTTATTAAAAAAAAAAAAAGAAAAAATTTTGTAACTTGTATACAGTCGTATGTGTACATTTATCACTGCTGCACTTTAAAAAATGTAAATGTCTTTAGAGCTGTACTGAACAAATTTTCTTTTTGTATACACTCTGTGTACAAATTGACAATAAAGTCTAAGTCTAATAAAAAGTTACTCACTGCTTAATGAGACTTTTTACCATTACTTTTTAACTCTTACTTAAGTAATTTCTTTAATGTCTACTATTTAATTTGACTTGAGTAAAATATAATGAAGTGGGGCAACTCTTACAATTTTTGGGTACTCTACCCACCTCTTATCCCAATAACTTATTCAGTCTGGGGTGTCTTCCAATCAGTTCAAGGTATGCCGTTCTCTACCCACAGCCATTGCACAATAACTATTCAAAGAAATCTAAACTATAATATCTAATTTTCATTTAGGATGATATAGTATTTTTGTACAGAATTGATTGACTTTCCTGATTTTGGTAGATTGAAGATTGATTCACATGTAATATATTTCTTTTTACTTAATTTCTCTCTTTTTTATTTTTTTTTTACTGTACTTTCGGTTTTACAGTTCTTGATTAGACTGTGACAGGTGGTAAATTAGTAACCCATTTCCTTCATCCCAATGAAAGATTGCCTTGTAACAACAATCACAAGGGAGTTCCCTAGTTTGCCAGCAGCAGGTATTCTCGCGAGAATCTAACTATCCTACCACATTCTAGTGCAAGATGGAGAAGTAGATGTAACACCGCATTTGAGGTAAGCAGAAAGGCTTATTCTGTACTACCAGTGCCAGTCTGGGTTTCTGCTATGTTTAGGGACACATTTCTTCCAGTCTCTAGCAACAGTTGTTAATGAAACCCACTGCAGAAACTAGCATGTGCTAATGGGTAGAGTATAAATCATTAGCTATGTATACCGCCATGATCTGACGGATGGAGCATTCTGCGCAGCTCTTGGTGCTAGCCTGTTAGCTTTCCGACGCTCCCAAACATATACCCGTCGCACCAGCACTGGAGTTTGCTCTCTATAGGTATGTGAGGGGCGGTAAAAGTCAACGCCTGGACAATAATTTGGCCTAAACCTTCGCCTGTGTAGTTGGTTGGTGTGAAAATTAGCATATGTCCCGGTGTAACGTCCCGGAACTTGACTTCTCGCTATTGGCTAACGTTAGCTTTCAACGTTGAATGAAGCCAAAGGAACGTCGCGAGCCATTAACGTTAGCGCAAACATTAGCTTGAACTGTTTAGATAGCAGCCCTAAAAATTAGTAATTTTGTGAAAAAAATCGACTAAGGCAACTTGAATTGTTGTCATGTTGTTAATATTCTATATGTTTTCTCAACTTTTTAAGTTTTTGTTCTCATGAAGGACTTCTCTGACCTGGTCTGTGACGTATTGCTAATAACAAATTGTGCAACGGTTGTTGTTATAAAATATTTACATTGAGAAGCGGAGGCCCACTGTGTAAGATTTAGATCAGGTCGCGATAATCGTAAATGAGAGTAGTCAGACCCATTATAATGTAGCCTAGACAAACTTAGTTTAGTTACACCTGTTCACCTGCATGAAAAGGAAATATCTCACCGACCAATGACGTGACGGTGGCTGAGGGTTTGAGGCACGTGATAACAAGAGGAGATGCTGAATGACTAAACATATCGTTTGCATTGATTTTGAATGTTTTCTTCTTGTTTCGGTGTTTGCTATGCTAGGCGAAGCTGACAACTCGGGTTGCAAACATATGCCAAAATGAAACTCTTAATTTAAAATATCAAACCACACCACCTGCTCCTTGGATCTATTGACCAAAATTGACTGATCAATGTGTATAACTTTCAGGTGCAAGTCAGCAGATAGATTTAAAAGCATGACTCCAGTCTCCATTCCAGCCTAGTAGTTGACAACATTAATGTTTTTGACCCAATTTCTAATTTATTTTTGTTCCCTGAATGTTGCATTTCTACCAAAGCACATCTCACTAAAGTTGGTAAAAGTAGATTACCTAGATAAGATGTAATTGCAAGATCTTGTGTAAAAAGTTCCCCAAAAATCTGACTGTCTCCAGTTGCATCCCTCATTGCATCTGTGTTAAAAATCTTCCTTCATTAGTAACTCAAGCTTACTTTAAATGTACTTCATTCATATTTCAGTTACGGTCATGAGAACTTTACCAGGTGGAAACCCATTTGTTAAATAATTTACTCCTTTATTCTTGTGTTTCTTCTTTGTTATAAAATCTTACATAATACATTTTAATTTAATTCCAGAAACATGCATATTTGGATTGAATTTTCACTTAAAGGTATTTATTGTAGTCACATAGGATTTTATGGGACTAGGTCGTGCGACAGTTGTTAGCTCTGTTGCATTGCATCTAGGAGGTGCTAGAATCAAATCTAAATTATGCCTTTCTGTCTGAATTGCATTTCTCCTTTACATTAGTGGGTTCCTTCTGAGTACCTTGCACTGTCTGGGGAGAAAAAAAATCCATAATTGGTTGATGGGCCAATATAAATTGCCCTTAGATGCAAGATGGTGCATTCAAGGTACATTTGGAATGTTTACACTAACTTTGACAATCAGCAGTCACCCAAGCAGCACAACATTTATTAAATTTTTTTTTATTCTGGTTTGCTGACCACATTGGTTAAACTAGACCTGAAACCATTAATTGGATTAATTATGATAAATCGATTATTTAAATAATCATGACCTAATATAGTAGTCAGTTAATCCTTAACTGGAGTATAGAGACTCTAAAACATGCCTTTAGCTGACAAAGCATCCACTTATAGAAGTAACTATATCAAAATTCTAAAAAAAAAAAGTATATTTTGCATTTATGTTAAAATCTTTTTCATCCTTTTATATGCTCTATCCAGAACTCCACAGGTCTAAAAGTTTTAGTTTTACCTGTTTTAATTCTGTAAAAATATTCTTTAAGGAACCTTTTGCTGTCTGATTATTTGATTAATCAAATAAATAATCAATACATCAGCTGATTAGCAAAATAATCTTTAGCTGCATCCGGTGCAGTTAACTGTGGCAATATTGCTTTAATTCATTTTGTGTTTTCTTTTGTATATGCTTATTTCACTATATTATGCTTTGAGTTTATGTATCAGTGAGGGATTTGTTATCTGATTTACAAACATGTTATTTTTCAGATTGTGTTAAGAAACTTAAAAGCAGTCCAGTGGAATGTTGAAGCGGTTGAACCAAAGTGTTTTCTGGTGAGTACCTCAAACAGGCTTTTAGTTAGGAATATTTCACAGGGTATATACCTTGGCGTAACTTGGCTTTAGGCTTAGCTTATCGTTGGGGGGTCCGGGGGTATCCCTGAGTCTAAAATTTTGAAATTTAGACTCCCTGAAATGCTATTTCCTACATTTTAAGGTGGAATACAGTTAGCTTTTTGTCTTTGTTACAGAACTTCTTTTTTCCTGATTATGGGAAGTATGTGTTCTTGACTAGAGGTGAAATTTCAGAAGGAAGACGTGAAATAATTTTTAGGTACAATATTATGTTTCATAGGTTTATTCAAACATTCAGAAGGTGCAATGCTATGTTAACACTGCACGCCATTAAAAAAAGCATCTGCTACTTCATGTTTGATGCTTTACAAAGGTCAGATGTGTACAGATGCATCTGATGCTTATGCTACTCTTGTGTTCAATGGCAAAGAGTGGCTTTGCTATATTTGCTGTGATCCGTGGGTAAAAAGAAGGTTTTATATATATTTATATATAAATATATAATTTTTTTTTTTTTTTTGAGTTCTTACTTCACCAGTGGGTCGTTTTATGAACAGTAGGCTGACAGGAAAGGGGGTATGAGAGAGGGAGAGAGACATGCGGGAAAGGACCACAGCGCGGATTCGAACTCTGTTCGCCCGCATCGAGGACTGAGGCCTACATACATGGGTTGTGCACGCTAACCACTGCACCACCAAATCACACCCAGGTTCAATATATTTTGATTTGAGAAATTCCACCTCAAAACATTGTCTGTACAGTCTGGTCATCAAGTTTACAATTCTGCTTTAAATTATTTTGCTATTGGAGCTCCTCTGACCCCAAGATACTGAGGGTTTGCTATCATTGGGAAACCAGCCAACCGCTGCCTCAGGCCCCGTCACCTCTTGGGGGATTTTCCTCTACTGTTTGTGGCGGCTGGAAGTAGATGTTAAGAGTTTTTTTTTTTTTTTTTTTAGGTATTTGGTACAAACTCCAGGCAGAAATGTTGTAGAATCAGATATCATGGTCTGAACACAGTCAGCACTAATATGCACTAATTATTTAGTAAATGTTATGACTAATATTTCAGAATAAACTCGTCGTCATCTTCATCTTTATCCGGGACCGGATCACAGGGGCAGCAGTTTCAGCGGACTTCCCTCTCCCCAGTCACCTCCAGCTCTGCTTGGGGAAGCCCTGAGGCACTCCCAGACCAGCTGAGAGGCATAATCTCTCCAGCTTGTCCTGGTTCGTCCTTGAGGCCTCCTCCCGAGGCAGGCCTCGAGAGGGCATCTGAATAAGATGTCCGAACGTCCTCAGCTGACTTTTCTCGATGTGGAGAAGAAGTAGACCTACTCTGAGCTTCTCTCGAATGACAGAGCTCCTCACCCTATCTCTAAGGGAGAGCCCAGTCCCCCCTATGCCGAGAAAGCTCATTTCAGCCGCTTGTATCAGGTCACGACTGCCCTGTCGAAGTTAAACACGCACTGGAAAAGAGTCTGACTTAATGCAAGCAACTCTTACTCCACTTTTACTGAGAGCATATGGCGCCTAGTAAAGGTCCCCAACTCTGTACTCCTGAACCCTCCCCACTAGGCACCATTATGGACACTGTTGAATGTCTTCTTCTGCAATAGGCTGCTGTTGAATGGGATTCCTGGTGACAGCGTACCGCCTGTATGTGGGTGTCTGAGCGGCTCCGACAGAAATAATATTGGAAGGCAGGATGGTAATCTGGATGAACTGACTGCACAGATTAAGTTTTCAGGTGGATTTTCCCACTTAAAAACATATTAAAACTACTTTATTCCTACTGATCAAAGCAAATATAGCTGCCAGGCAAATGAAGGATAGAGACCCGCAGCCGCGCAGCCAGAGCAGCAAAGCTGCTTCAGCCGCGCGTCAGAACTAAACTGGTACAAGCAGCAAAAAGGAAGCAGCAGACATGATTTTGCTGCTCCTGCTGCGTCCGGTGTGAACGCAGCATAATCATTGCGAACAGTGCAGCCATTGCTGTGTCTCAAAGATTTTTTGCAGTCTTCCAGCTGAGGCGACATTCATTATTTGTCAAAAAGTGATGGTCTACCAAAAAATGATTAACATTGCAAACTGTAGCAGCTGTGATGGGCAGTAAGCTACCACCGACTTTTGAAACTATTATTTACCCTGCATTTTTAAACACTTTTAAACTAGAGACTAATCCATTTTTTATATATATATATATATATATATATATATATATATATATATATATATATACATACATTTTGTAACATATTTGGTGTAAGGAATTGTGCTATAATAAAATGTTCATGGGCTATTCACATATCAGGGCTTTCTAATAACAAATCTAAAATATAACTTTCACCGCATCTGATGGTTCAATAATATAAATAGTTGATTAAAAATAAAATATATATATCTGTTGTTGTCCTTATATAATTATTTATTCAATAATAGATTAGAAACATTTTTTTTATTGAAATGTGGTTTATTTTTGTTCATATATGGTTCAGATTAAAACGCGATTCATTTCATTTAATTAATTAGAAACCCTGTAATTAACTCTATTAAAATCCATCTCCCTACACAAATTTAATTCTATTAATTTAAGTTGTAGGAAATAGCCTTTTCACTTTAATACTGTTAATTTTTTACTCATTGTAAAGTAAGTGGAGCAAAAAATATTAGCAACGTTTAGAAAAAAAATTAATCTCACAAAACTGTTTAGTACCCATTAATTCCAGGTTCAAATGCATTTACTTTCTTGAATATTTTGTGGGGCAGAAATAGAAGTATCTTTGTTATTCTCGGTAAGTGCACTATTCATTTTTTTTTTTGCTGCAGCAGCTAGGTCGGTGACTATACTACCAGACATGTGGCCCACATTAAAAACAGTTACGTGTTGGTAATTTAAGACTCGTTTTGTGGCCTTTCTGATTCGCAACAGTGTTCTGACTTGATGGTTAAATTGTCCTATTTCACATGAAGTTATATATTTTTGCCTAATATGGAAGGTTAATTGTATACTTCCTAACGACAGCTGATTTAATTTTTTTTCACCCCCTGTTTTTTCTTTTATTTATTTATTTTTTTCTTTTTTTTTTTTACCAATTTCCATAAAGGTTGAAACATAAATTACTGGCCTCA
The DNA here is from genome assembly GCF_000732505.1 of Cyprinodon variegatus. NCBI lineage: Eukaryota > Metazoa > Chordata > Actinopteri > Cyprinodontiformes > Cyprinodontidae > Cyprinodon > Cyprinodon variegatus. The sequence goes on from NW_015150614.1 coordinate 254,619, forward strand.
AAAAAAAAAAGTATTTTGAGGCCAACATACTTGGTTTTGATGTTTATGTAGACGCATTTGTTTTTTTTTTTAATATCAAAACCTTATCGATATACAATTCACATTTAGATAGCATCTCTTAGATTTATTTTCAGTGATTTGAAAATGATAAACAGCCTTGCACCTGACTTTAGAAGTTTGTCACTAAAATGTAAATGTGGATAAATTCTGAAGAGCAGTTCAATGGAGTTTTCATCTATACCATCCTACTCTGACCCACAAAGCTTTATTACTGAATGAGGCATTCCAGTTTTAATTGACATGCTATTAATATGTAGACATATAAATTGTAATATTTTTTTAGATCTAATTGTGTTTTTTTAATTTTTTTATTTATTTAATTTTTTTGAGCGGTCTTTAAAGGTAGTGGGATAAAACGCATTCTTGTAAAGGAGAGAGACATGGTGTTCTTGCTTATGTAGTTTAATGGGGCCAAATGAAAATGACACTGCTTATGTTTATTTAAATATTTAATTGTACTTATTTTCTCGTTTTTTGAATTGACTCTACATGTTGTTACTGGGACGCGTTATAAAGAGGGATGCTGGACCATATTCTTATGTGCTGGACCAAAAAAAAAAAACAGCGGCTACACACTCACAGCAGTGGTACCGTTATTCACTTTTTGCACACTACCCCGTCATGACAGTGCCAAGAGCTAATGGCTTTGAACTATGGAAACAGGCGCGGACACAGTAACCTACTGGACGGGTGAATATACTTTTTGTCAGTCTTAGTTTTCAGCCATCAGTTTGTTCGATCGCAAATAAAAATCAAAAACGCAGTGTCACCAGTCCCACAGTGATTCAGCGACTCATTTTGCATTTCGGGTCGGTGCTACTCCAACTGTCGCTAGCGTGCTAGCTGTAGCGCGTGCCGCGACGTTATAGCTGGTGAAAACCAGACAAACCGAATCCTAACGACGATTGTTCGAGCTGTTCAGGTATTTCACACATTACCGCGACAGTGTCGTGGTCTACAGAGGGGTTTTTGTTGCTCGGTTTCTTGCATGAGCCGGAACAGCCTAGCAGTGTGTACTACTGGGTCTTTTGTGGCCTGCAGATCCCCGATCTGTATTAGTGAGGAGTCCGGTCTTGAGAGCTTGGTGAACCTGTGTCATGCTATTTGACAGCTTTGGCTCCAAATGTCAAAACCGATCGAGTCCTGTTCCGATAATTTGGAATAGTTGGTAGTTTATTACAAAAAGGTATTAATGCGTGGTTTGTTTAGATTGTACGGCTAAAACGTTGGGATTTAAACAAGATAACGTTTAATAGTTTAACCGGTAGCTTGCTGTTAGCTTGTCAGTGGTTAACATAACCGTAGAAATGTTAATTGGGTTGGCCACTAACTAGCTCATATTTGGGTAGTTTTGCAAGAGTTGATGCTCGCTAATCGACTAACAAAATCTGTTTTGATTAATTGTTAATTTTTTACTGTTCAACACTGCATTTATAAGATTGGGCGAAGAACATTATGGCATGCTATGGTGAGGTTAGCTTGTTAGCAAGGAGGCTATAACTTTGAACAGCGTAATGTCGGAGTGTTAATGATGGTCAAATACGCAGTCGAGTTTATGTTTGTGGTATTTCACTCTGGTCTTTTAACGTTTTTAATATGTATTTGTTTAAACGATGGAACCCAATTTAATTTGATTAACTCTGTGTCGCATGATGGTTATTAGCTAACTGCTAATGTTCTGCTATGGTCTGCTTTGTGATGACCAGACGTCTCAATCTCGGATCAATTTTGCAATTCATTGACTTAAATTAAGGAGCAATTTTGCAAAAATAAAAATTTGGCTAAGACACATTTTCACTTCCTTTAATTGTTCTTTATAGATTTTGAATCTAGAGCTAGTATTAAATCTTTTTTTTATTTGCTGGAAATGATGTCCCTTTAAAATAAATTAGACCATGTCAGTAGATTTTCATGACACAACCTTTATCTGCTTTGGTTTCTGATTTGAGGCATAATGTTGTTTACAGGTAACCTGACTGGAACATGCTCTGAATTGGGTATTGCCAATTAACTTTCTGTAAGTATGTTTAACTTCTTACTCCAACAGTTCAGTTGAACTGTCCATTTCCTATTCATTTTGTTCTTTTAAATAAGTGAATACTGTAATCTTCTTTATTTATAAATCCTAAAACTTTTGTTGGATAAAGATCTTCTTCTTATATACTTAAATTCTTTATAGGAGCAGCAGGCAGAAAATCTCTACAATGAAGGTTGACAGAAGCAAGTTAAAGAAAACACCTACAGAAGCTGTGAGTATGCATAATATTATCTAGGATGGTCCTCCCAATGTTGTGCCCACCTGAATTGATGCCTAAAGATGAACAGTTGACTCAAGGGAGCTTTTTTTAGTCAAAATTGTTGCTTACCATGTTTTGGGAAAGGCATGCATTGGCTTTTAGCTGCATTTCTTTCCCATTGTTCTTCATTCTTTAACAATGAAGAACTGAGGTAAATGAATAGATAATCAATGAATACTGCAGTGTCTTTTATGTTAGTTTTTAAATTGTGTTTTCAATTTTTATACTCATCTGTGTAATTCATATGAATAACTTTGTAATGACAATGGTTTTTTTTTTCAACAATTACTTTGGACTATTGTGGTTAGATTGGCTGGTGGGGTAAAATAATTAGGCCTTAGTTTGATCTTGTTCTGTTAATCAGAACTAACTCTTTGATGGTCAGCTGCAAAACAGAAAGAAGTTAATTGTGCTGAACACTGGTATTTCTTCTATTACATCTGTTACTAAGTCCTTTAAATAGTTCTGAATAGGGTTGGGCAATTAAATGCTTTTGCAATTTATTCACAATTTAGCAAAACACAATTTTCAAATCTCAGAGGCACTCAATTTCAGTCACATTACATTTAAAATGAGTAAGATAAATTAGTTAAATAAATTTTTCCCTCCACCATTTAAGGTGGTGCTAATATGCTAAAAAACTACACAGAATGGAAGAGACAGTTTCAGGAAGTAGGAACTTTTTCACACAAAGTTTACAGTAAAGACCTGAAACAAGGTCATAAATAAACTGAAGCCCTAAAGTTAAACATCTACACGTTGTGCTCAGGTAAAGGGGAATTACAATGAAATCGCTATATTGGTTGAAATTAATTTAGATTTTTGGCAAAATCGTTCAACTCTAGTTTTGAAGTGTATTTGGGGATTTTATCTTGTATTTGTAGGGGAGCCCATCATTTATTAATCTTAAGGAATAGTTGGAATAATGACCTTTGCTAAAGCATCTAACCTTTACTTAATATTCATAACCAACTATGTTTATTTATTACAAACAATTTTCTTCTATCATGTTTGACTTTTAATGACTAAATATGGTAACATATTCTGTAGCTTAAAACATAAGAATCGTGATGTTATGTTTACTTATGTCTACTTTTAACGAGATACAGATTTGTAGAGCTATTCAAAAGTGTTTGATTCATTTCAAAGACTTTCCTTTTATTTTCTATTCGGAAACTACAGCCAGCTGACTGCAGGATCCTTATAGAGAAGCTAAAAGCATGTCATGATGAGCAGCTTCTGGTTGAACTGCAGCAAATCAAGACTTGGAACATTGGCAAGGTACTTTCCATCAAAACTGAAAATAAAGGAATCTTTTCATGTTTTCTGTCACGCATGCCTTTTTGACAACTGTCTTGTGGTTCTTGTGTGCCTACATTACAGTTTGATTTAAAATGCATATCTAGCTGTATCTACTTTTTTATATTTCTGTTGGTGTGTTTTTGTCTCTATTTTAAAAGCGAACATATTGTTACCGTATCATTTCTGTTTACTCTTGAGCATCCTTTCTAAAAATAAATCTAGTTTAAACCAGTTGTTTAAACAACTCTGCTCTCAGCAATAAAAAAAAAAACATTTAGGGCAATGTTTTAAGGTTTTTTTGATCTGTTTTTGTTTTGGTCAACAGTGTGAGCTTTACCATTGGGTGGATCTGCTGGATCGCTTTGATGGCATTCTTTGCGATGCAGGCCAGACAGTGGAGAATATGTCATGGCTGCTGGTGTGTGACCGTCCAGACAATGGACAGCTCAAAGCTTTGCTTTTGGCAGTGCTCAACTTCACAGCTCTGCTCATTGAGTATAGCTTTTCTAGGCATCTCTACAGTTCCATAGAGGTGAGCTCATATTTTTTTTTCTACCGTTATGTTTTATTTATTTCTCATTTCAAAAGAAAAATTTAAAACATAGTATAACCATCTTTTATATCGGCTGTCACTCATTTGCAGCACTTAACCACCTTGTTAGCATCATGCGACATGCAAGTGGTCCTGTCTGTGCTGAACCTACTGTACGTGTTCAGCAAACGCTCCAATTATATCACAAGGCTTGGATCTGATAAAAGAACACCTCTCCTGGCTCGTCTACAACACCTGGCTGAGGTTAATTGAAGGCTACTCTTTTACTCTTCAGCACAAATCTAATTGTCATTTTCATGAAAACATTGTTTTAATTGGTCTTCTTCTGTTTTGCACAGAGTTGGGGTGGGAAGGAAAATGGCTTTGGTCTGGCTGAATGCTGCAGGGATTTGACCATGACGGTGGGAATTTTACTCTGGCATTTTTATACCCTGGTTTTTTTACTTATTTGCACTACTTCTATAATTCTGCTTGACCATTTGTATGTATGTGTTTTTATTTTAACTTTAACAAATTTGCTTTTATTTTTATTCCCCCACTGTGTGTTGCTTTATGAACAGAAGTATCCTCCAAGTGCCACCACTCTGCACTTTGAGTTTTATGCTGAACCAGGCCCAGAGGTCAAAGTGGACAGAAAGGTAAAGGTCAAGCAATCATAGTTTGAATCATCAGACTTTTTATTTACTATAATGGTTCAGGTTTTACATAATTGTTTTTCAATTTTTATTCTTTTAACAGACATGTAGTAACACACTACACTATATTCACATCGAGCAGCTTGACAAGGTGATGTTCTAAGAGAATCAATGCTGGCTCTAATAGTTTTTGGGATTATACAGGACCTTGCATTTTAACCTAGCCCTTACTCTATGCCTGTTAGATCTCAGAAAGCCCATCTGAAATCATGGAGTCGCTGACCGTAATGTACAACATCCCTAAAGACAAGCAAACCCTTCTGTTCACGCACATTCGTCTGGCCCATGGCTTCTCAAATCACAAAAAAAGGTTGCAAGCAGTGCAGGCCCGACTACATGCCATCTCTATTCTGGGTGAGTAGAAGCGTTATTTTAGAGAAAGTGCTCATTTTTTCCTATTATGCTCTTATATTTTCCTGTTTGTTTTCAGTGTATTCAAATGCTCTGCAAGAGTCTGCCAACAGTATTCTGTATAATGGCTTGATAGAGGAGCTGGTGGATGTCTTGCAGATCACAGACAAACAGCTTGTGGTAAGAAAGGAGTTACTTTTTCTGCCAACTGCACAAAGTTTTGTTCCCCTCATAAATTGTATTTTTTAATCAGGAAGAGATACGCAGGTTTTTTTTTTTGTTTTCAGATAATTTGATGTTCGTTAGTGGATTTTCTTATGCAATATTCTAAATGATAGTCTTTATCTTATGCATTATTGGCTTTTGCTTTTCAGGACATCAAAGCAGCATCTCTGCGCACATTGACATCAATAGTCCACCTGGAAAGGACACCCAAGCTTTCAAACATTATCGACTGCACTGGCACAGCATCCTATCACGGCTTCTTGCCTGTATTGGTGCGCAACTGCATACAAGCAATGATTGGTGAGGTTCTCTGGTATTTTAAAATCTACTGACTTTAACAAATTCAACAAATAAGGTTGAATTAAATTTAACCAAATTGTTAAAAGCTATTTTAAATCTTATTCATTTTATTCTTTTCATAAAACAAAAATTAGTCAATGTGTTATTTCAGTGTGTGGCCGCTCCCCTACTGCACCTGCCTTGTGTGTTGCAGCAGCAGATTGAGCAATTCCACAATACTCCATCTTGAATTAAAGTTTGATTATCAAATTGTGTTTTCTGTACTATAGAAATTGATTAAATTCATTTTTTTTCTCTTTACCTTAGACATGGCTAATTTGTGCTTGGTTGTTTTAGAACTTAAATTTAATCCCTTTGGTTTTTTTGCATCAGTTTACAGAAAAGGTGCAAGCTGAAGGAAATGAGATGATTCAGATGAACATTTGGTTCTCAATTTTTCCACCTTTTTTTCTCAGATCCTTCTATGGAACCCTACCCACACCAATTTGCCACAGCGCTCTTCTCTTTCCTATACCACCTGGCTAGCTATGATGCTGGAGGGGAAGCCCTTGTTTCCTGTGGTATGATGGAAGCCCTTCTAAAGGTACATGTTGATCATCATAGTAGGTATTTACAAATTAAAGTTTTTATTTTAAGAAAGTTGATCACTTATTTTCTATTATACCCAGGTGATCAAGTTCTTAGGCGATGAGCAGGACCAGATCACTTTTGTGACACGAGCAGTGCGGGTTGTGGACCTCATCACCAATCTCGACATGGCTGCCTTTCAGTCCCACAGCGGCCTTTCTATTTTCATTTGCAGACTAGAGGTGAGTTCTACAAATGGGGTATTACTTCTGTTCTAATCCAGCTACACTTACGTTCAGTCATCACACACTTAGTTACTGTCTTTTCTTAGCACGAGGTGGATTTGTCGCGGAAAGAGTGCCCTTTTGTCATCAAGCCAAAGATACAGAGGCCGAGTGCAACTGTGGAGTCTGAGGATATGGACACAGACATGGAGAGTAAGTCGGAACACATGGACCTACCACATTTGCGCTTTCACAGTGGAATCTGAACCCTCTGAGCTATGTTCATCTGGCAGTGCGGCTGCAGTTAGATAGCCTGTCTGTTGAGCAAATAATAGAACGGAACCCACAGAAACATCCAAGTTACAGATGGTAAGGCAAATTGCGAAAGTACGGCTCAATCTGTTTTTTAGTTGTTTTCCAAATTTTGCATCACCAGCAGGCATTGATGAGCCCAGTATGTCCTGTGTAAATAGTACAAGCTTTACTCCCAATTTTTTATTAAAGAATTTATTTATTTATTTTTTTAGTTAGTTCGAACTTTTTCTTGGCTTGCAATGTGGAACTTAATATAAATCAGTCAAGTTTTTAGTCACTGCCTAGCAATATATTTTTTCGTCATGATGGCTACTGTTAGTGTTTTGGTTCGTTAAAAAACAGATATTGTTGCGAGAGTACTTTCATAAAAAGAAAGGCAGGGTTTGACACCTTTACTTGCCTCCTTAATCACAAAATCTGAATCCATTGAAACACTTTTTATATAGGGATGACTAGCAGGACATCTGCAGTAATCATGAAATGCAGGCATGTTGATGCAAATTTAAGCATCACAGGAGCTTTTGACTGATGTGAAAAAGCTGCGTCGTTTTTAGTGGAGATACATTTTCAGGTCTTTTTTTTTGTTTCGTTTTCTTTTAATGTCAGTATTTGATGTGAAATTATCTATTCTTGTAGTGTCAGAAGTTGCCATGGAAAGTAGCCCTGGACCATCAACATCTACTGGTTCTAGGCCAGAGGTCGACCACCGAGCGCAGAGCAGTTCTAACACGCCTCGTACAGGTATGGAGCATTAGCATAGAATGTTGTAAAACATAACTGTGGCTACCGTTTTCACCACAGTGATGATATTTCTGTAGGCATGCAGTGTATCCCCCAGAGGGCTGCTCTTTTGAAGTCGATGCTGAATTTCTTAAAGAAAGCCATCCAAGATCCTGCCTTTTCTGATGGCATTCGTCATGGTAAGTTACAGACATCATCTCACATTGCTTTTAAAGAAGTGTGCTTCATTTGTTTGCCTTTTCAAAAGGTCTGTGAATTTTCATACACTACTACTATTAGTATTTGTTTTTCTTGTAATTTAGTAATGGACGGCTCCTTGCCTACCTCACTTAAACACATCATCAGTAATGCGGAGTACTATGGCCCGTCACTGTTTCTCTTGGGTAAGTGCACAGCAGCCTCTCAGTTATGATCCTCCTTCATTATAGATGCATCTCCTATTTAGATTTATATGCAAGGAAATGTTATATTTTGGCTTATATATGATAAAGTTTTTGATGCCGATGTGAATTATGTTTTCTTTTTTCTCCCATGTGCCCTTAGCGACAGAGGTGGTGACGGTTTTTGTGTTCCAGGAGCCATCCCTGCTCTCCTCTCTGCAGGATAATGGTCTCACTGACGTCATGCTGCATGCCCTTCTTATCAAAGACGTGAGTTTCCATTCTCCTGCATATTTTCCATGATGGATTGATTTTATCCAGCTGTTGGTACTACTCCACTCCTTGATCTGCTTATTTTGTGTTGATATTAGGACAAAATAAATTGAGAAAAAAACTTTTAACCTCTTCAGCAGATTTCATATAAATGTATCGCCTTGTTCTTTAAAATAAACAGATAAAATAGCTCTGTTTAAAAACTGATGAAAAAAAAAAGTTGACTATATCATACTGTTTACTCAGGTTCCTGCTACCCGTGAGGTGCTGGGTTCTCTCCCTAATGTGTTCAGTGCTCTCTGCCTGAATGCCAGAGGTCTGCACTCTTTTGTTCAGTGCCAGCCTTTTGAGCGCCTCTTCAAAGTGCTTTTGTCCCCAGACTACCTGCCTGCCATGCGACGGCGGCGTAGCTCTGACCCTTTGGGTGAGTTTCCTGACTCTGCTGTTTTTCACGTTCTCTTTTGGAAGACATTTGAATTCGTTAAACAATACCTTCTTTTTTTTTTTTTTTACTTTAGGTGACACTGCATCTAACCTGGGCAGTGCTGTGGATGAGCTCATGAGGCACCAGCCCACTTTAAAGACCGATGCCACCACTGCCATTATTAAGGTAGTTATTATTTTCATCTAAACACTTTAAGGTTACCAAATGAAATGGTGCACCGTTATTAAATCTGAATTACTGTTGCAGTTGCTGGAGGAGATCTGCAACTTGGGTCGAGCCCCTGAGTACATCTGTCAGAAACCATCTATCCAAAAAGCAGATGGCACTGTGGCGGTGCCACCTGCACGCTCCAGTCATGCTGCTGAGGAAGCATCTAGTGAAGATGAGGAGGAAGAAGAGGCCCTCCACACATTCAGCCAACAGCAGGGGGAGCCAGAGAGCAACAGACAGTCAGTGCCACTTGAACTGTATGACTGACTTCATAACTAGATAGAGCAAAATGACTCTTTAAAGATGTTTGTCTGTATCTATTTTACTGAATTTTATTTGAGTGAAATTTTAATTGTGTGATGTTGTTTGTAGGGTTGTAGGGACTGAAGAACGGATACCCATTCCTCTTATGGACTATATTCTTAATGTGGTGAGTTTGTTGATTAAATTTGTTAGACTTTCTCCCTGCTAAAAGGCTTGGGCATTAGCAAGAATCTGTATAACTGGCAGTAATAACAATTTTACAGATATTCCTTCATTGTTAAGAAATTCAACTGAATAAAATACTTGAAATGCATAAAAATGTTGCAATTAAAAAAGAGGTATTGTTGCATAACTTAACCAAAATTTAAATATTTTTTAATGTAACATTTAGTTGGTTTAATTAATATTTAGTTGGTTTCACTCCAGTAATTTCTTTACTGTGCACTTTCTGTTTTTTTAGATGAAGTTTGTGGAATCCATACTGAGCAACAACACCACAGATGACCATTGTCAAGAGTTTGTCAACCAGAAAGGGTTGCTGCCTTTAGTCTCCATTTTGGGCCTTCCCAACTTGCCCATAGATTTTCCGACCTCTGCAGCCTGCCAAGCTGTGGCTGGTGTCTGCAAGTCTATATTGGTGAGCTAATAAACAGTTACGATATATTGATCCATATGGGTTGTTCAAGGTGTAAAATAAGAAAATCTTCCTAATTTCTTAACCTCCAGACTCTCTCACATGAGCCGAAGGTCCTCCAGGAGGGCTTGTGCCAACTGGACAGTATTCTGACATCTCTAGAGCCACTTCATCGTCCAATAGAGATGCCTGGTGGGTCTGTGCTTCTGAGAGAATTGGCTAACGCAGGCCATGTTACTGATGCCACATTGTCAGCACGGGCTACACCACTCCTGCACGCCCTAACCGCAGCCCACGCCTACATCCTAATGTTTGTCCACACATGCAGAGTTGGACAGGTACATTTTAAATGTATTATATTATTTTTGGGTAAAATGTCTTTGGGGAATGTCTTGATTAAAGTCATTCAGTATTTCTAAGTGCGTTTGTTCTCCCTCAGAGTGAAATCCGAGCAATCTCAGTGAACCAGTGGGGCTCCCAGCTGGGGTTAAGTGTACTGAACAAGCTGAGTCAGCTCTACTGCTCCTTGGTTTGGGAAAGCACTGTTCTGTTGTCCCTTTGCACTCCAAATAGGTAAGTGGCACATTCATTAAATTCTTTATTTTACTCTTACTTGTTCTGTCAATTGCATCGCTTTGTATGTTTCCTCAACAGCCTGCCTCCAGGATGTGAGTTTGGCCAGGCTGACATGCAGAAACTGGTGCCCAAAGAGGAGAAGCCATCCGGTATGACAACAACAACAACAACAACAGCAGCAGCAGCCTCAGGATCCAGGAGAACTGGTAATGTCACCCTTAATATATGCTTTTGTATTGCTGACATCTACCCAAATCCTCTTCATCAGTCTTTTCTACCCTGATTAAACAGAAACAGACGCTGTGTCTGTAGATTCAGCTGCCGGTGGTCTACTGGAGGGCATGTGTCTAGATGGAGACACCCTGGCTCCTATGGAGACTGATGAACCCTCTGCCACAGATCCAAAGTCAAAGTCCAAACTTACTCCAGCCATGGCCACTCGCATCAAACAAATCAAACCTCTGCTCTCTGGTAAATCAACTGCTACTTATATTCCATGCTTATGTCATTAATCTAACCTTTCCTAAATGTCTCTTTAATGGTTGTGTAACTGTTTAACTTTGTTTGCAGCATCATCCAGGTTAGGCAGGGCTCTGGCTGAACTCTTCGGCCTGTTGGTGAAACTGTGTGTAGGCTCCCCGGTGCGTCAGAGACGTTCCCACCATGCCACAAGTACAGGCACCACTCCTACGCCTGCAGCACGAGCAACTGCCTCAGCCCTCACCAAGCTTCTCACCAAAGGCCTGAGCTGGCTGCCCCCTCCATACACGCCCACACCACGGTTCAGGCAAGAACCAACTAATACTGCTACTTCGTTTGCCATTAACAGAAGGAGACTAACTCTTATGTTTATCTTTGCAGGCTGACCTTCTTCATCTGCTCCGTGGGTTTCACGTCTCCAATGCTGTTTGATGAAAGGAAATACCCCTACCATCTCATGCTGCAAAAGTTCTTTTGCTCTGGAGGACATGATGCTTTATTTGAGTAAGTCGTGTTAAATTACATATTTATGTAGGGATGCACGATATAATCGGCCCCCTATCGGTATCGGCCTTAAAACTGAATATCAGACATCGGCCACCCCACCGATATTTAACCCGATATTTGATCAGCTTCTGAGTTTCTAAAGTCTAAAAAAATAAAAATAAATACTTCTTCCTCAAAAACTTCTTTTTTACAGACTTAAAAACTTCTAAAGACGAGGGAAAAAATATTGATCCATTAAAATATCCCAATATCTTCATA
>NW_015150614.1:266681-325835 GCF_000732505.1 Cyprinodon variegatus
GTTATCGGCTACATGAGTTTTAAAATATCGGCATATCGGATATCGGCCAAAATCCCAATATTGTGCATCCCTATATTTATGTATATGTTGGTAAAGACAAGAGCAAATTGGGGCTTGGTGTACATGTACATTGTTTTCGTTGTCATTAAAAGTTGATGTATTTCAGTAACTTGATTCATTTGGCAAAATATAGATTAGTGGGTTAATATTTTCAAAATGAACATTTAATTTGACAAATGAGTCTCATTTGAACACTTTTTCCAATGAATGTGGCTGTAAGGGATCTTTAAAATTCACCCGAAAGAAGACTTTATGACGGCATCAGTATTACCTTGAAACAAGCACACAACCGACATAGTTACTGTCATCAGTAGAAAATAATTTTTAAAAAAGCGCTAATGGTTGGAAACTGTTAATCATATACCAGTATTATGTTTTAGATTTGATCACCATGTTTACATTTTATCACTTCTGCACTTTAGAAATAGGAATGTCATGAGAGCTGTTCTGAACAAAATTTCTTTTTCTATACACTCTATGTACAAAATGACAAAGTCTAAGTCTAAAAAAGGAGCAGCTGAAAGAGAGTGAACTACAAGGAGCTTTTTTCTGTGCTACTGTACAGGCATAGATTTTATGCAACTCTGTTGTTAATATTTAATGTTACAGTGGCAGAGGAAATTCCTCAATCTGATTCCTCTTTCTAAACACAGTTCAGCTGCACAGTTAACGAATTTTCAGACATTTATAACTTGAATGTAAGAGTTGTGAAACAGTGAAAATATTTAACCATTTTGTTTTTCTGAATCGCCTCATAACTGCAGGACATTTAACTGGGCCCTGTCAATGGGTGGGAAAGTCCCTGTGGCCGAGGGGTTGGAACATGCAGATCTTCCAGATGGGACGGGGGAGTTCCTGGATGCCTGGTTGATGCTGGTGGAGAAGATGGTTAATCCAAGTACTGTGTTGGACTCGCCCCACTCCCTGCCTGCTAAAATGCCTGGAATCACTCCCACTATGCCCCAGTTTAGTGCCCTTCGCTTCCTCATAGTCACCCAGAAGGTCAGTATTTGAACACGAGCCACTTTTAATCAGTTTCTTTTTCATTTTTGGACATCAAGAATAATATTGTGCTGATCCCTCAAAATAATGATTCTCAAACATATTTTTCTTTTTTTTTTCTCAAAGAAAGCCACATTGGTGGTGCTAGGAAACTTAAAAATTAAATTCCTTTTCTACCATTTTCAGTTGAATGATCTTTGTGTTTTTCTTTGGGTCAGTTAGAAAACAAGTTCCTCACACTTTGCTGTTTATAATTTAAAAATGTCCTTCCTAGACTGTTTTACGATTTGAGAGTTTTTTTTTCTCCTTTAAAAGTTAAACCATCAGTCCCTTTTTCCTCAGTGTTGATTCAACAAGAGGAACTCTTGGAAAAACGGACTCGATAAGCACAAAATTTTATTAGATTATTACATAAGGTTGATTAGATACATGCATTATGTACTATGTTTGTTCAAAATATCATCCTTTAAGCATAGATATACGTCTTATTATTTTTTTAATCCAATTAGAACAGGTCCTGAGTGCTGAAGTTGACTGCTTCATTTAAGTAGTTTGTTTCCCATTAACAGGAATTTCTCTAACCAAGTTCTTGTTTTGTTTTTTAAATTAAGGCTGCATTCAGCTGTATCCGCAGTCTGTGGAATAGGAAGCCTCTAAAGGTGTATGGAGGCAGAATGGCTGAATCTATGCTGGCCATTCTTTGCCACATACTGAGAGGGGAGCCTGTGATCCAGGAGCGTCTGGCTAAGGAAAGAGAGGGAACGACTCGCCCAGATGAAGAAGGGACATCTAGTAGCTCTTTGGCACCCAGTGTGGCTCCAGGAGGCTCCTCAACAACAGCAGAAACATCAGTAGCTAGTGGAACAACGTCTGGAGCTCCAGCTGTAGGATCAGCTGATGATTCCACTAATTCCACTCCCCGACATGAGCCTCAAGTCAATCAGGCTCAACTAACACAGGTATTCCGTCTCAATCTTTTTTTTTCTCATCTTGACTGAAGGTTTGTGCCATTTTAATGGATTTTAGTTAGATTTACCAGAAATTAGTGACAAGTTTCTATTTTTCATGAAGGCTCCCAGCTTTTGCTGTCATCACAAAACAGTGTGAGCATTGTGAGTCATTGTAAAACAGAATTCTTCTCATTTAAAAAAAAGCATTTTGAGTTTACAGTTCAGCTTTAACTGTAGCCATCACCTTTTATAGAAATTATCCACCATAGAATCTTGAGGGCTAAAGGTTTCTCCAGATTCACAGTATTCCAGGTTGAAAAGAGTCATATAATAAACTCAGTTTTCCTGATAGATTGAAATTATGTCCTGTAGTAGACAACATAACTGACAGAGTAAAAGGTCCCGAAGCCACTGAAGTATACAACTCTGTGGTAGGCAAGGCAGGTTTATTTTTGTAGCACATTTCAACAAACAAGATCATTTTAAATGACTGAACATACGGAAAGACAAACAAGAGTTGCACTTGCAATGATAAAGGACAAAGTTGGTTTATAAAATTAAGCTAAAAATGTCCTAGTTACCCTTTTAAATTGACCTAAGGTAACTCTAAACAATGGTTTCATAACCTTTATTCAAAGCATACAATGTTTTAAGCCTGGAATTTGTTCCAGATTATTGGAGAAAAAACTGAAAGCTACTTCTCAATGTTTAGTTCTTTGTATGTAGTGACTTGAGCCAGAAAACTTTAGAGGTCCAATTGATTTATACACTGATAACAGGTCAGTTTCAGGGTACGGTAATTCAATCATTGGCTCACATTTTTTCCACATCAGAGACATTCACAGGTCATACCTGTGAAGCAGAGGATGACCCCTATACCAGAAGGTATAGGGGCCATCATCTACTTTCTGTTTTTTTTTTTTATTTAATGGTTAATGGTACCTTTTTTTTTTTTTATTACTTCTTTGTTGTATGAAAGTTAAATAACTAATATGTTGGGTTTTAGCTCATGGACATGGGTTTTTCAAGAGAGCATGCCATGGAGGCTCTACTCAACACCAGCACTATGGAGCAAGCCACAGAGTATCTGCTAACCCATCCTCCTCCACTTCTTGGTGGAGCGGTGAGGGTAAGGTTTCAGAAACCAAAAACGGGATACATTGAATTTTATTTTTTTTTTCCTTATCTTCGTTTTAGATGATAAGATTTCTGATATGTGGCTTTCATTTCATTAGGATTTGACCATGTCTGAGGAGGATCAGATGATGAGGGCCATTGCCATGTCACTTGGGCAAGAGGTCAGCATGGAGCAGCGTTCTGACTCCCCTGAGGTTTGTCACTTTAACTGCTTAAAGTTGATGGGGAAAAAAATCAGTGTGGCCTCAAACACTTATTTGTTTTTCAGGAAGCGGCACGCAGGCGAGAGGAGGAGGACAGGCGAGCAAGGGAACGTGCAGAGGAAGAGGAGGCACGCTGTTTGGAGCGCTTCATGGAAGCAGAGCCTCTGGACCCACAGGAGCTTCACACCTTCACCGACTCCATGCTTCCTGGTTGCTTCCATCTTTTGGATGAGTTGCCTGACACAGTTTACCGACTCTGTGACCTCCTGATGACTGCAATCAAGCGGAGTGGACCCGAATACAGAGACCTCATTCTAGGTCAAGTAGTGCACCAGGTCAGTGAATCAATTTATGGTTCAGACATTTAAATAAATCCTGTTTTGATCTTGATAAAGCAGCTATGAACATCCTACTGATCTTATTACTATTATAGGTGTGGGAGGCTGCAGATGTGCTTATCAAGGCTGCTGAACCACTGACGACTAGTGACACAAAGACCGTGTCTGAGTGGACGCGGCAGATGGCAACACTCCCCCAGGCCTCGAAGCTGGCAACACGAATTCTCCTGCTCACGTTGCTCTTTGAGGTGCCAGAATTGAAGGTTTTAGCCATAAAATGTTATAAAGGGTCAAATTTTCATTTAATATTAGTTTATATCTGGCAACATTTTCCTTTATACCTTCCACATGTTTTTCTCTGTAGGAACTGAAATTGTTAGGAGCCAGAGTGGTGGAAAAAAGCGGCATTCTTGATTTGCTGATCAAACTCCTTGAGGTTGTGCAGCCCTGTCTGCAAGCAGCTAAAGAGCACAAAGAGATTCAGACACCCAAGTAGGTTTCTTTATTTTTTGTGGTGGGGTTGTGGATCTTTAAATAAAAGGACTATATTTTATAAACCATAAACATGCTCAAAAACCCAGTGTTTATTTTTCACAGATGGATTACGCCAGTGCTGCTGCTTATCGATTTTTATGAGAAGATGGCAGTATCCTCAAAACGAAGGGAGCAAATGAACAAGGTGGAAAACACTACATAAATGTATTAAATGTGAATGTTTAAATGGTTACTTTATTAGGGAATACACCTTAGCTCTAAATAATAACTTTGATAACTTAGATTATTTAGAATCATCAAAGATAAAATGATTGCTGTAAGTTTATTTAAAGGTGAAACCCACATATGATAGACTCACTACACGCAGTTAGAATTCTCAGTTTCTACAAATTGTTACAATTATAAAAAGCAACTAATAAAAAGCCCAATCACTGTTGCTCAAAAAGGTAAATATCCAATATCAATTATTGATAAAAAAAAAATAACGTTTTGTTCTTGAAATGCTGCGATCTGACATGTTATGGCGTTTGACTGCTACTTCAATTGCAGTGAAAAGCTGAACAAAAACACTTGATAGATCATGTTGCAGTTCTTAAGTATTTGGCTGATTTTCTTTCCATCTTTAGTATCTGCAGCCCAATGGAAATAACTGGCGATGGTTTGATGATCGCTCAGGACGTTGGTGCAGTTACAGTGCATCCAACAACAGCACCATCGACTCTGCATGGAGGGCTGGTGAGAGCAGTGTCCGCTTCACAGCTGGGCGGCGGAGATACACTGTGCAGTTTAACACTATGGTGCAGGTATGTATCTCTATTACACTGTCTTTATAAAAAATTGATTGGTTGGTTGACCAGATTTAGCTGATTATAAACTCTCTAATCTGACAGGTAAATGAAGAGACTGGTAATAGAAGGCCAGTGATGTTGACTGTCCAGAAAGTGCCTCGCATTACCAAGCCGTCCAAGACTGGTAATGTTCCAGATTCTGAGAGAGAGGAGGGTGACAAGCCCAAAGTGGAGGAAAGCCAAACCAATGTAGACTCAGGAGTGGCTGTGGAGATGAGTGCTCCTAAAGAGGACTCCAGCCAGCTGAAGGAGACGCCACCTCTGGAGTCGGACTATGCTCAGGGAACTGACATTGTTGTTAAAGGCCTGTCTGATGATATGACCACTGTTCTTATCCGGGCCTGTGTGAGCATGATCAGCGTTCCTGTTGACCCTGACACCCTTCATGCCACTCTTCGTCTCTGTTTGCGCCTCACACGTAACCATCACTATGCAATGATGTTTGCTGAGCTAAAGAGTACGCGGATGATTCTGGGACTGACGCAGGGTTCCGGCTTCAATGGCTTCACTCCGCTGGTGACTCTGCTGTTCAGGCACATCATAGAAGATCCGGCTACGCTGCGGCACACCATGGAGAAGGTTGGTTTCCTTCCTCAGTATAATTTTAAGAATACTCCCAAAAATTCTATTTATTTTTTCTTTTAAATAACACTTTTATGCTTTTCACTTCCAATCTTCAAGGTGGTGAGGTCAGCTGTGACCAGTGGCGCAGGTAGCACCACATCAGGTGTGGTTTCTGGCAGCCTAGGTTCCAGAGAAATCAATTACATCCTCCGTGTCCTTGGCCCCGCTGCTTGTCGTAACCCTGAATGCTTCATTGAAACAGCCAGTAACTGCATCCGTATTGCTCTTCCTGCACCCCGTGGAGCTGGGACCAGTAAGTCATCAAACCTTTCAGTTGTCTAATCAAAGCGTTTTCAGTTTTGAAGTTAAATACTCATTTAATCTCCATGTATGTAAAAAAAAAAAAATTTCCCACACATTAGCTTTTACTGTTTCCAATTCATTTTTTTCTTTTACAGCATCTGATGATGAATTTGAGAACCTTCGAATTAAGGGACCTAATGCTGTGCAGCTAGTGAAGACCACTCCTCTGAAGCTGTCTCCTTTGCCCCCTATCCCTGATACAATCAAGGAAGTCATCTATGACATGCTCAACGCCTTGGCCGCCTACCACGCTCCTGAAGAACGTAAGACATTTCCCTCACAGTAATTATTCTGGATGATCTGATATCAAGTGTTGATGGATTACCTGAATGTCTCACTCATGAACATTTGAATGAAGTGGCCTGTTTGTTTGCGTTTCAGCCGAGCGTCCAGAGGAACGTGCTGCAGCTGCACCTAGCACCCAAGATCTTTGCCAGATTTTACAGGATGTGGGGGATGATGTTTACCAGCAGTACCGGCTTACCCGACAGGGGAGTGACTTTGACTCCCAATCAGCATTCCATATCAATGTAAGGCTTGTAAAGAAGAAACAAAACACCTGCATAGTTTGGGCATTACCATTTACATTAGACATTAACTGCTCTGCATCTCCTCCTTTCAGGCGCAAGTCTTTGCTGCTGACGGTGGTGCAGCAGAGTCTTCTCAGTCTGGGACCCCACAAGGTGAAGGTAATGATTTTTGTTTTTCTTTTTGGGGGTAAAGATGTAAAATATAGCTGCAAAGAGCACAAAGTAGATAGAAGTAAACGATACGGCAAATACAGATCGTCTTATCAAAAGCTTTGAAATGCTCAATCCTGTATTTATGAAAATCTAAAACAAATTGCATCTTGTTTTATACCACTAGCTTAAACAACTTGTATATATCTTTGTAAAGGTTACTGTCAGTAGGTTTGTTTTTTTTGTTTTTTTTAGCTAATATATTTGTAAAATCTGGCCTTTTATTATTTCTGTTTCTTTGCGTTTAAAACTTTCTCAGCCTCCACCCCAGAGGAAATGCGGGAGGAAAAGAAGGAACAGGAAGGTGAGAAAGGTGTCAACTCGGATGAGAGCAAAGCTGCTAAAGTAAAGGCAAGCAAGCCTCTCATGCCAACCTCTACCATCCTGAGACTGCTAGCTGAACTTGTGCGCTCCTATGTGGGCATCGCCACTCTAATCGCCTCTTACTCGTACACCGCTGGACAATCTGAGCTCATAAAGGAGGTAAATAATTGAGCAGGATTAGATGAACTTCTGAAGAAATATTTTTGTTTTACGTTTCTTGTTGATTTACTTTTATCTTTACAGGATTGCAGTGTTCTAGCTTTTGTGCTCGACCATTTACTGCCTCACACACAGAATTCAGAGGACAAAGACACCCCAGCATTGGCACGCCTCTTTCTGGCCAGCTTAGCAGCGGCTGGGACAGGCACTGATGCCCAGGTGGCCTTGGTGAATGAAGTAAAAGCTGCTCTTAGTAGAGCGCTAGCAATGACAGAAGGTGCTGAAAAACATGCCAGGTAAATAAATATTAAATATTTCCCACAGCATGGTGAGCGGATTGTGTTGAATACGAGTTGTACCTTGGATCTTTTTTAACATGATTGTTCTTGTCCTACTGTTTCCTTTTCATAGGCTCCAGGCAGTCATGTGCATCATCAGCACCATCATGGAGTCCTGTCCCTCCACATCCACTTTCTACAGCACAGCAGCTGCCAAGACTCAACATAATGGCATGAACAACATTATAAGACTCTTTCTCAAGAAAGGACTGGTCAATGACTTGGCACGTGTGCCTCACAGCTTGGATTTGTCCAGGTGAACCATTGACCTATTTTTATTTGATGAGAAAATGAAATTAGTCTAATAAAAAAATAGATTTCTGTTGAAGTTTCAGGCTAATCTTGGCCTTTTTTTTTTTTTTTTAAAAAAGATTTCTGTTGAAGTTTCAGGCTAATCTTGGCCTTTTTTTTTTATAAAACTAAATTTACTGGTGTGATTTTTTTCTTTTTTACTTTGTATTAATTGACATTGAAAACCTGACTTGAAACCTTCATCCTGATGCTCGGTCGTAGGCATCAAAATGTAGACTTCCAATTTTGCGACTATGGTGACGGTGAACTTAAAGCAGAGATAACGGAAGTGGTTATGCAGAATATAGTTTCTAAAATCTGATTACCATTATATACCATTATAGAACGCCACTTAAATCCATTCTTTTATGTATTTATTTTTAGTCCTAACATGGCCAACACGGTGAATGCGGCTCTAAAACCTCTGGAGACTCTGTCACGCATTGTTAACCAACCCAGCAGTCTATTTGGAGGCAAAGGTGGATCCAGCAAGAGCAAGACGGAACATGAGACTGCTGGCACAACCAGGGATAGCAATAGCAACACGCAAGACCAAGGTACTACCTGAAAGTAATGATGTTGTCACCAGATGATTACCATGCACATGCTCAGTGTTCATGAGTAAAATCTAATCCAGGAGAGTCTGGAGAAACGGAACCAGTGGATGGCAGCCACAGGGTTCAGGGAGCAGACGCTGACCTCATGGATGGAGAAACAGAAGGGGACACGGTGGTCATTGCCGGGCAACCAGAGGTTCTGAGTACACAAGCCATGCAGGTAACCATGACAGCATCATGTGGTAATATGTTCAGTGTTTACATATAGTCATGATTATTTCTTTTCTCTGTTAACTTGGTTTTTATTGATAATTTTTGTTCATTAGGTTGAGAATGAGTTGGTGGACCTTATTGATGAGCTGCTGGAGAGAGATGTCAGTACTGCAAACAGTACAATTATAGGTAAACCAATCAGAAGAAAGCGACTCATTTTAAAGTTTCAAATTAATTGTAGTTTGGTAATGTAGCGCTCCCCACGCTCCAGTAAGAAATGTTCTGGACAATATCATTTAATTAGAATTCATAGTTAACATTTCATGATTTGAGATGTCTGGTATTATTTAATGGTTATGGAATCATCTCACATTGTCTTTAATCTTCGTTAGTTGGCCGTAGTGGTGGGGACGAATCACAAGAGGATGTGCTGATGGATGAGGTCCCATCTAATATTAGCCAGGCATCTACACTTCAGGCTAACCGTGAAGGTATGTCATGGGCACTTAAAGCTGTCTGATCATCAATTTGTCGTTCTACATTATAAGAAACCAAGCGTACAGATAAAAGATGCAACCTTTTGCATTTGCCAAAATAAAAAGGTTGAATAGCTTATCAATTTCTTTAAATTTGTTGGGTAAAAGCACTAGCACTTTAGATCATAATGTCCTGTGTTTACTGGAGAACTGATCATCAGAAGGATTTATGTGACTGTGGATGCCTTTGGGGTGATAAAAGAACTGTGTATAATTTCCTTAATAGACTCCATGAACATCCTCGAACCGGAGGATGAGGAGCATACACAAGAGGAGGACTCGAGTGGCAGTAATGATGATGAGGACAGTCAGGATGAGGAAGAAGAGGAGGAGGAAGAAGAGGAGGAGGACCAGGTATGCATCAATGTAGGAGAGTTTGTTTCAGCCTTACTGATGGATATGGCACATGTTCATCACTCCTGCTGTTTCTTTAAGGATGATGAAGAAGGAGATGAAGATGATGATGACGAAGGCTCTGAAATGGAGCTGGATGAAGATTTCCCTGATATCAACGCTGCACCCCACATCCGCTTCGAAAGGTTTGACAGGGATGATGACCTCATCATAGAGTTCGACAACATGTTTTCCAACAACGGTAGGTAGAAATATTGTTTACAAAAAAGTTTGTTTTTCAAAGAGCTTATTTTTTTAATCAAAGCTTGGGATGCAATGTGCCATGTATTTTTTAATAGATTTTTTCCAAATATTTAATGGGTGCTTTCCCCTAATGCTTGCCTTTTGTCTTCTGTTCCTCCAACAGCTGACATCCCTTCCTCCCCAGGGAACATCCCCAGTTCCCATCCTCTAATGGTGCGCCATGCTGATCACGGTTCACTCACCTTAGGCGTGGGCAGTTCCAGCAGCCGCCTGGCACAGGGCATGGGTCGCAGCCAGCGGACACTCCGTCAACTCACTGCCAACAGCGGGCACACCATCCATGTCCACTACCCTCATAACCGGCAGCCCAATCCTCCACTCATTTTGCAAAGGTAACACTACACTCTTGGAACTATTTAAGGCCTCTGGTTTCTGGGACCTACAACCTTCTTTTCTTGTGTTTTATTACTAATTGGAATATTTGACCTCTTGTCCCTTTTCAGATTGCTGGGCCCAAGTGCTGCAGCAGACATTTTACAGCTGTCCAGCTCTCTGCCTCTGCAGTCCCGTGGTCGTGCCCGGCTTCTGGTTGGAAATGAGGATGTCCACATTATTGCTCGTTCTGATGACGAATTGCTGGATGATTTCTTTCATGAGCAAAGCAGCACAGGTGGACAAGCGGGTAAGGATTACAACACACTCCAGTCAATGGGTTTGTTTCCCTTTGCAAGTCCAGGAACCAAGCAGTTTTCATGAAAATAGTAAGGTTAAAAACTTGGTGCAGAAAAAGCTTTTGCTAACAAGTTAAGCATTTTGATTTGGTACTTTAGCTCTCTTAGTAGAAGGAGGGAGTAAATCCTCCAGGCAAAGTCGGGCTTGAAGATTTTTCAAAATCTTATGTCCTGAATCACAAATTAAATGACAATCCACATTTTGTTATTTTACTTTGTTAAATCGTCATAGCACTTAAGTGTGAAGGGGTCTATTCTCCTCTGTGACGTTTCTGTACTCAACTAGTCTACTAAAATCTGAGAATGAGTTTAGTTTATTTGGTTATTAAGTGTTAACCTGAGGTTTCAAAAGTTAGTTCGGTTGTTTCATGGAAAAACAGTTGCTAACAGAGCACATTAAATTGCTACTGTTCTAGACACTGTACCTTATTCGGAGCTAGAAGCTTATTGAATCAATGTGAACGCTATCTTTCAAACAATCTCTACTGACTTAGTCCTCAGGCGGTGAAAAAAACCAACTAGTTCTTCTGCAGAACCAGTTGAGAATGGCATTGGCTCCCATCGTGATTACGAATTAGAACCCTTTGTGTCAAAGGCCTCATAACCAGCTGGATATGATGTCTGTTGACAATCCTGCTTTAGGAGTTGTTGCTCAGGAAAGTAGTTTTTTTGTGGAATGTTTAGAAACTCCAAAGGGTAAAAATGTATGTGTAAAAAGAGAAGGATCAGTAAATATAAGTCAAAGCAAGCCATATGTCAATATTTTATGTTTTTTTTTTTCCTGAAGTACTAATATGCGTGTGTTTTATCTCTTTAGGTACTCTGTCGAGTATTCCCACTGCCTTAACGAGATGGACAGACGAGTGCAAAGTGCTGGATGCTGAGAGTATGCACGACTGTGTAGCAGGTGAACTGATTTTAAACTTTTTCCAAAGCAGTTCCTGTTTATAATAGTCCCTTGAATAAGGAAATGTCTTATCCATTGTTAAATTATTTTTCTGTAGTTTGCATGTCTGTTTTAAAAAATGGTTTGTTCAGGCAAAATAAACTTGAAATTCATTTTACATGTTTTGCACTACCTGCTACCTTTTTTAAGCTATTTTGACAGGGGTTCACTTACCTTGCTTTTGCTATTAAGGGAGGCAAATAAGATCTTATTAAACTTTGTGTTTCATCAAAATTGTTTTAATACTTGGATCCAAGTAGTGCAAACTCACCTGTTCTGTTCTGTACAAGTTGAGCCTCAGCCTTTTTATGACACTGTCCAACAGTTCAGGTTTTTTGTTTTACACTAAAAAGCAGTAAGTATTAATATCTAAATTTCATCTGCATTAAACAGTTTTTGGCCTATTCTAATATCCCTTTTCTGACTGAAACTGCCAGTGTGGATAAGTATGCAGATTTATGGTCCAGTGAAAACGACACTGAGTTTCAATAAGAACAGAATTTGTATACCAACTTCTCTTTTTGGTCTGATTTATAATTTTTTTTTTTTTATTTCAGTGGTTAAAGTTCCGATACTGCAGCATCTGGAGAGTCTAAGAGATGAGGAACTGGAAGAACGCAGGGAGAAGAGAAGAAGGCAGCTGGCTGAGGAGGAGGAGTCAAAACAGAATGAAAGGAGGGCATCTGGAGCAGAGCAAGTGAGGGAACAGAACCTACAGGTTTGCAGGACATTTTTCTCAGAGCACACTGATAAGTTTGTCTTCACCATAGCTGGAGTTACTAGATACAACTTTCTCAAACTTGTTCAGATGATTCGAGCTGTCATTTATTTTTTTGAATCCTTGTTTGAAAATTCCACCTTATAGTTACATTTTATTGCACTCTTAAAGACTGCTTGAAAGAGCTTTGAAAACCATTTGGAACTGCACAAATTCAAAATGCAGAAGAATGAGAGTCGACCAAGATTTAGCAAAGATTAAACATTTTGAAAATAACAAAGATGGATGGATTTCTTCTTTCCTTTTGACTAATTTGTGACCAAACATTGAAAAGATGCCCACAACTAGGGATTAATGAAATTTAGTTTTTACACATTGGTGTTTAAAACAGTCTGTCGGTAGCAGGTAGTGACATTTTGTGTTGGATATTTTTTGTCCTCAGGGTTCTGGATTGGGAACAGTTAATGGTGCAGAGAACACTGCAGGTACTGATATTTATAATACTAAAAACATTTGTTTGTTGTTTTTTTTTTTTGTTTTTTTTTTTTTTACAATTTCATAAGGACTACCAAGAGGCAAGCATCCAGCTTGCATTGCGTGCTGTGGGATGAGGTAGTAGTTTGTATAGTTTTAGGATCACACCAGATCTGGGAGATAACTATACAGTCTACTGTCTTTCTTATGGCCACGCTGTATCATCTGGACATCTTCGACATTAGTATTGTCTTCCTCCTTTTAATGCTCCTTGTTAAACATGTTTATCGTGCTTACAAAATAAAATAAAAGATTTTGCACTGACAATAAGAGGATCTTTAGTTTCTGTAATTCCTTAAAGAAATGTAAAGATGTTTTTTTATCCATCCTTCTTCTTGAATGAAGGTCACTCCCAGTCATAAGGCTGATCTGGGAGATAATTTTCATCCTTTAATAAAATATTTTGATCCTGATTGTTTTAATTCTCTATTGGAAAGAATATTCCATCCTAAATGGTTCATCTGCGATTGAAAGTGTTGTAAACCATTAAAACTATGTTAATTTCATCAGACTTAGCTGTATGATTTATAGCCAACAGTTCATCTAAATCTCTAGATAAGGCTGCTGATCGACAGCAACCATGGTTTATGCGATTGTTTTATTTTGTAGTCAATCATACATGTTTTCCTGCGACTGCCTACACTGTGGTGAGGTAGTAAGTTGTGTTGTTGGAGGGGATCAGGATTGTGCACCCCATATAGGAGATAACTATACAACTTACTTCCTTCCTTAGTAGAGGCTGATGACATCTAATGGGTGGCTTGGGCTTAGTGAGAAGACTAGATGCTTTATCTGAAAATTATGGCTTTGATTCTTCTTAGTATGTCTATTTATGTGGTTGAGGACTTAACCCCAGTTTGCCTGCCTATCTGCATATAGGTGTATGAATGTTTTGTAGATGTGCTTGTGCTCAGTCCACCAGCTGAAAGACTTTAATAAGTGTGTACAGTAACTCTGGACCTCGGTTTTAACACTCTCTCCAACTGGATCACAGAAGGTGAGCAGGCTCAGGAGGGTCAGATGGCATGCCTGGACGCACCCAGGGTCTCAGAGGGCTTCCTCACCGCTCCCCCATCTGGAGAGGTCACTCCCACCACCCCTGCTCCACACGAACAGGCCCTGGTCTCCCTGGAGACCGCCATTAGTCAGCAAGTCCACCAGCCAATTGCTGACCTGCTCATGGCGGAATCGCATGCCAGCTCACTGGCTGCTCTGGCTGGGGCGGGCCTACCCACCCTGTCAGAAACCCAGAGACCAAACACGGAAGCAGAAGCATCCCAGATGGAAATGTCCCCGGCTCCCACAACTGGTGAGAGAGTTGGAGGAGGTGGTGGAGGAGGAGCATTGGATGAAGTCAGGGAAGGTAGACTAACTTTAAACAGACTATTTATACAGACGCCAACAACTAGGGCTCATAATGCATTTTTATTTGGAAAAAACACTTATTTGTTCTAAATCCAGTAATGGAGAAGTTATCAGTACCCCCATCTCTCCTCAGCCTCCCTAAGCCCGGATATTGTAGAAAACACTGAGCCTGCAGCGGCTGGTGTGTCTCAGTTGGAAGGATCCCCCATGGATACCAGCAGCCCTGCATCTGCTACTCAGGAAGAAGCTGCTCCCAATCCTCCTCAGACCACCCAGCTGTCCCAGGAGCTGTCTGGCAGCAGGGAGAGTGGGCTGACTGACAGGCAGACTGATGCCGAGACTGGGTGGGTAACATTTGCTGTGAGAAGAAATTGATTCATTCTTGGATTTGGAGCTGCTGATTTGCAGTCTTTATTTCTTTATAGTATAACATTCTGTTTCATCATACAAGCTGGTTTTAATATGATTTAAGATATTAACATCAGCCAGTGGCTGTTTTCTTTCCATCAGGTCCACATCTGTTTCATCTCCCGGAGAGACGATGCCTCGGAGCGACAGCGCTGATAGCCAGTCCCAGGCCATCCAGGAGGAGCCTCTTCCATCCACCAGCAATGAGGACGAGGATCCGCTTGCTGGTAAAAAAAACAAAAAAACAAAACATTTTATTATCCCTCTAGTGCAAGTTTTTTTTTGTTTGTAAAGTCTAAATTAAACATCAGGTTAAACATAAAATTAATGCAGTTGGGGTTTAGAATTAGAATACCATTTATTTGAAATTAATTGAAAGTTTTTCATTTTTTCAGTTAAAAATAAATTAATATACAGGTATACCCAACAATTTAAAAAAGATTTTTGTTGGGTCCAAAAACTGTGTTATGAGACGCAGCCATGCTGTATTTAACATTTCCCTTCTGGATCGATGAAAGATAATTGAATTATGTTTCAAAACATATTCAGTCATTTTGTATTATTCACTAGCTTAATTAACATTCCTGTACGCAACTCTTTTAGAGAAGCACAATATTTACTATTGGGTTTTATTTTTTCTCAAACTCTGGTTGTATGCAATTTTTAATCATTGTTTTAATAAATTTCCACTATATCTCAACCTTCTCAGTTCACCTTTACAACTCCTTTTTTTTTGTTTTTATCTTTTGCAGGTATAAGTTTGCCAGAGGGTGTGGATCCATCTTTTCTTGCAGCTCTTCCAGAAGACATCCGCAGAGAGGTTCTTCAAAATCAGCTTGGTATCAGACCACCTTCACGTCCTCCCGCTACCACAACCTTGCCCTCCTCTAATGCGCCTGTGCTTAGTGGACCAGGGGTTACAGAGGTCAGCCCTGAGTTCCTGGCGGCTTTGCCACCTACTATTCAGGAGGAGGTGAGGAAAATTACAATCTTTTATAACAGGAGATTAGATGTTTACTTTATTAAGATGCATGGTTTTCCTGCCAATACAAGAGTCGGATTTGTCTTCTTAGGTTCTTGCCCAGCAAAGAGCTGAGCAGCAGAGAAGAGAGCTAGCGCAGCAGCCTCCAACGGGAGACACTCCCCTGGATCCAGTCACTTTCATCCAGACATTACCATCAGAGCTGCGGCGTAGTGTTCTTGAAGACATGGAAGATAGCGTGTTGGCTGTCATGCCTCCAGACATTGCTGCTGAGGCAGCTGCATTGCGGAGAGAGCAAGAGGCCCGTCAGAGACAGCTAATGCACGAGAGGTTGTTCGGCCATAGCTCATCTTCTGCACTTTCAGCCATCCTGCGCTCGCCTGCCTTTACCAGCCGGTTAGGAAGTAACCGAGGGGTCCAATACACCCGACTGGCTGTCCAGAGAGGAGGACCGTTTCAGATGGGTGGAGGAACAAACCATAGGTATGAAAATATCCCATATAGTAGTTTTGATTTTATTTCTTTGATCTTGGAGTAGCATAATATATTTTTTTTAATACTTAGTTTTTTCACTTTTTAAAATGTCGAAGAAAGAACGTGGTTATTCTATCATTTCAAATTCTATGATTTTTTATTTTTATTCTCTCAGACCATCCAGCTCCAGTGTAGACTCATTGTTGCGTCTCCGTGGACGACTACTACTGGACCACGAGGCGTTGTCCTGCCTGTTGGTTTTGCTGTTTGTGGACGAACCGAAACTCAACACCAGTCGTCTGCACCGTGTGCTCAGGAACCTCTGCTACCACTCTCAGACTCGCGGGTGGGTCATTCGCAGCCTGTTGTCCATACTCCAACGCAGCAGTGAGAGCGAGGTCTGTGTGGAGACGTCACGTCTAGAAGATTGCAGGGGGAAACGAGGCAGCCAGGGGGGATGTGGAGGAAAAGGTTCAGCCGCCTCTTCCCTCTCCTCCTCATCGTCGTCATCCTTAGAGCTGCTAAACAGGGTGGAGTCACGAAGCTCCAGCCAGCTGTCTTGGCTCTCAGTCTCTATGGATGCTGCTTTGGGCTGCCGGACAAACATTTTTCAAATCCAGCGAGCGTCGGGTAGGAAACATGCTGATCGGCACGCAGCTGGCAGCTCCACAGGATCTGGAACACTAGGAGTATCGGGTGGAGCGACAGGAGTCACGTGTGCTGGAGGCGGAGGCTCCACAGTTCACATCCACCCACAGGCTGCCCCAGTGGTCTGCCGTCATGTCTTGGACACACTTATCCAGCTAGCTAAGGTTAGATTTCCACTCCTATATTAATAGTGCAAATATTAAACATAGCGGTTTACTGTGTAGTACTTATTTCTTCATGGTTGTCTGATTCTGCAGGTTTTCCCAAGTCACTTCACCCAGCAGCGATGCAAGGATGTGTCAGCAGCTGCTTCTGAGTTGGATTCCCGTCTTTGTTCAGGGTCCTCTGGAGGGGGAACTGGAGTTGGAAGCTCTAGATCAGGGTCCAACCCTAATACTCAGAACTCCTTGGGCTCCTCTGTAGCTACTCCTCAGTCTTTAGGAATCTCAACAGATTTCTGGGATCTGCTTGTCAAACTCGACAACATGAACGTCAGCCGCAAGGGAAAAGCCTCTATGAAGACTGTGCCCCTTGGTGGCGGAGCAGAGGCTGAGGGAGCACAGTTCAGCTTAGAGACATCCCCCCTTGGCCAACTGATGAACATGCTATCTCATCCTGTAATCAGGCGAAGCTCCTTGCTCACTGAAAAACTGCTCCGCCTTCTCTCCCTCATATCTATTGCCCTGCCGGACAACAAGGCAACAGAGGTGCCTGCTGGACACCCGACCCCACAGGCTGCCAACCCTAACGCGGCTAGTTCAGGGCCCACAGTGTCGATCACAACACAGGGTGCAGCTTTGATGGTCTCTGCCCAGCCCACTGTGACGATACCGGGGGCCTCTGGAGGAGCTGCAACCCAGAGTACTGCCTCAGGAACAAACATAACGGTCTCACAGGCTTCTTCTACTACGATCTCAATACCCACGTCCACTGGAATAACCTCAGCAGGTAATTCATCAATTACTCAAGTTTGTTCACATGTGACTTTACAAACTGTTTGATCACATATTTATCTTGAGCACGTTTGCTGTGATTCATATTTTTTCTACATAGGAAAACAGAGGGGTCAAATTTTAAGTACGGAGATCGACAAGATGGTGTCTACGGGACTCACTGAGAAACAGCTTCAACTTTCTGTGGAGGTATGCTGAGCTTATGGATTCACCAGGCTGTTGGTATTATGCCTTTTTAAGAAAACATACCGTGGACAATTTCTAACACTTTTACAGCAAAAATACTAATGAATGTACAGTTCTTAATAAAACCCTGACAGCCTTTAATTACTGTAATAACTTTGTTATAAATTCACATTAATTTAAAATACCATAAAAATCTAAATTTTACCTCATTCATACTCGTATATCAGATTAATGGATTGTGAACCAAAAAGATGTATGGTAGATATTGGTTAAAATGAACAGAATGTATTTTAATTCTTATCAACTATTAATGCTCCAATACACTTTGAATTTTACAAATTTTGTAATTAATAATAATAAACTGTTTTAAAAAAACTTGGGCCCATCAATGCCAAACACAAACATTTCATTTTTATTCTTCTCTGATTCTAAGGTCAGCTTAAGCAAGGCAAAAATGGATTGGCTCTATTTATTACTTTGACAAAATCAGGGTTGAAGGAGGAAAAGAAAAAAGAAAGACATGGAGTTTAATTAAAAGCAGTCGCCAGCATGGCCTCCTAATAATTTAGACCTGACAGTAGAGATACGTGGGTTCCTTTACTTCACTAATCTGTAAACTCTTTTCTTATCTGTTTAATAATGTTTCTCTTCTCTCCAAGGTGCTGACATCTCACTCATGTTCAGAGGAGGGTCTAGAGGATGCTGCTAACATTCTGCTGCAGTTATCTAGAGGCGACGGCTCCACCAGAGACACAGTGCTCAGGCTACTGCTTAGCGGAGCCAGGCATCTTGGATACACGCTATGCAAGCAGATTGGTGGGTTGTCAGAGGTTGTTCAGACGGAGTTTATCCTGTTCTCCTATACGAGAGCTTTGTGTTTCTTCAAGACTTCTAACATTCAGGTTTTTTTTTTTTCTTTCAGGCACATTGCTGGCAGAACTTAGAGAGTACAATTTAGAGCAGCAGAGGCAGGCACAGGCTGACTCCCATTCTCCAGATGGACCTCCAGAGGATCCCTCCCTATCTGCCAGGTTGAAGGGCAAGATGACCAGCAGGTGAGCAACTGATGTGTGTGAGCTGGTTGTCAATAGGCCAGGCGACTGTTTTAAAAGTCGAATTAAAAAAGCCCAGGTTATGTATATTTGTCAGCCGCTGCTTTGCTGTTGGTAACCTGCTTTGTTGTTGGTTGCTTCACAGGTTTGACGGGTCAGAGAGTGTGGTGATTGTGGCTGCACAAAAGCGCACACTTGGGGGGCGTGAGTTGCAGCTTCCATGCATGAGCTCGCTGACATCCAAAACATCAACACAGAAGTTTTTCCTGCGAGTGCTGCAAGTGATTATTCAGCTCCGTGAGGACACACGACGTGCCAACAAAAAAGCCAAACAAACGGGCCGGTTGGGTAAGACGATTTAACAGATAAGATCCTCCCAATGTGCGTAAATAATATTTTGTTAATGTGAAATAAAACTTGTCCTTTCTCAAACGCTAGGCTCCAGCAGCCTTGGCTCTGCCAGCAGCATCCAGGCTGCAGTGCGACAGCTTGAAGCTGAGGCCGACGCCATCATTCAGATGGTGAGAGAGGGGCAACGTGCACGTCGGCTCCAACAGGCCCCCCCTCCTACCGCTCCTTCTGCATCCGCCGCCGGATCGTCAGTGGCTGCCCCCCATGCTCCCACTGGTGCTGCTCCCACTACTGGCACGGCTGCTGCTGCCACGGTTAGCATGGCTGCACTGACAGCAGGCATATTCCTACATGCATAACAGTACAGCAAAAGAAGCCTTTATGAAATAATATTCATTGGGTACATAGTGTGGCAGTATGATCATTGTAACAATCATTATCAAGGTAGATGCTTTAGGATGACACTGGTGAAAAGTTTTCATTGCACTTAACTGACCACAGCTTTATCGACTGAAAGTTTTCTAAAATTATGTGAAACCATTTGATTTTCTCTCAGATCCTTATTTTATCTGCAGACATGTCATACGCTTTGATCCAATCGCCTTCATCTCTTTTGGTTTAGACATCATCTTACAGGCATGGTGACATTGACAACCTCATCAGTCAGTCAGATATGCTCGTTATTCGTTGCATTGTGTCTCGCCATTTTGGATGGACAGCTTTTTGTTTTGTAAATGATGAATGTTTTGCTTGCTCCACTGCTCATGTCTGTAGGCCGGCAAGTGGCTTAATGCTTTTTCCTCAACCTTCCCGCAAACCATGGAAATGTAATTTTGCATGGCAGCCTTTTAGAAGTTGCATATCTGTGTTTTAAAGAAAAGCTCTAGACGTTCCTGCTGCTGATCATTCATCTTTGTTGTCTTTAGTCTGAAGTGCAGTCGGCGCCGGAAGCTCAGTCAGCACAGAGGGATGAATCTCCAATGGATGTTGACCAACCGTCTCCTCTGGAGCAGGATGCTGCACCTCTGGGTATGATTTGAATAGAGCCATCTTATGACTTATGACTACACAATATTAATGTCACAGCTAGCGTTTTTACTTTTTTTTTATTTAGATATTACCTAGTTTGTTTAACATGTTAAGAAATGCAAAATAAATCAGCTATAAAATATGAATTTGTTTTTATTTTATTTTCACTATCTCAGAAAATACAGTTTATTTGCTTTAACTGTAATTTGTATAAAAGGAAACCACATAATTATTTTTAAATATCGAAATAAATAAAAGAAAGGAAAAACTTGTAGACACTTGTTGATAAATGATGATTTATTCACAAACCTGACCCTTTGTAATCCAAAGGAAGTCTTTGAGGTGAAAGTTGAGATGCATTAATTTACAATAAGTGACAAATTAACTATTTAGCAGTAGGTTTGCACTATATTTTTTCATATGATGTTTACTGTATAAACGCAAAGTATAATGCAGAAGGCATATTTTCTTGGACATCTTTCTGGTTTCAGTTTCCATTTTTCAGGATTTTAGATTTTTTTTTTTTTTACCTTAAATTCTATAATTTGCTCCATGGCTTTAAATGCCCTCTGATCACCTTTTGAATCAAATTATACTGTTTTCTAAGCTATTTCAGGAACCTGTTTAGAAAACCTTATATACAGTTTAAAGTCCAAAATGTAACCATATCTAAGACTTAAGTCTTCTTATATATCTTATAATATATATCGTTTTTTTTGTTTGTTTGTTTTTTTCCCTGTTAGTAGCTTTGGCGAACATGTCAATAATAATGTCTTTGTTGAACAATCAAAAAATGGTTTCCAAATGTACTCGAGCTACCATCTAAAATTGTAGTCATTTAATTTAATAATTCGTTACCAAATGGCACAAATTTTAAATCAACAATAAATTGCTACAGTTAGTTGCACTATAGATGTGAAATGTACACATTTATGACGTTGTACACCATGTGTTTTAACAAATCAAAACCTGTTGACTGGAAAAACTCATCTTCACTCAAAGTTTTCAGTATCCAGGAACCAGAAAAGCAAAAAAAGAAGTCCATATTTATTTTATCTTGTTCCTTTCAGATGAAGAGGGGGCCGCTCAGTCAGAGAGTGAGGAGAAACTTCCAGACCTACCTCTGCTCAGTGAGCAGCTGCTGTTGGATGAACTGTGGGATATGCTTGGGGAGTGTCTGAAAGAGCTGGAGGAGTCTCATGACCAGCATGCTGTGCTCGGTAGGTGGAATAATTAATAAGAAAACACATTTATAGGTACTGTTATGTTAAAGAAGCTGTTTTTGTGATATTTTAGCATAACTGATGATTTGTTACTCCAGTGCTCCAGCCTGCGGTGGAGGCCTTCTTTCTGGTTCACGCTACAGAGCGAGAGAGCAAACCTCCTGTTAGGGACACGCGAGAGAGCCAGCTTTCACACATTAAAGATGAGCCGCCTCCACTCTCCCCGGCTCCCCTAACACCTGCCACTCCTTCATCCTTGGACCCGTTCTTTTCCAGAGAGCCATCTTCCATGCACATCTCCTCTAACCTCCCACCAGACACCCAGAAATTCCTCCGCTTTGCTGGTGAGACTAGTTTTTATTTGTTTTCTATTAAAATGCCGCTTTTTTTCATGTGTGGTGTAGTTCCTAACCAGATGTTTGGGATTTTTTTTTTTTTCGTTTTAGAAACTCACCGCACAGTACTTAATCAGATTCTACGACAGTCAACCACTCACCTGGCTGATGGGCCTTTTGCAGTATTAGTTGACTACATCCGAATCCTGGACTTCGATGTAAAGAGAAAGTAAGAGGCATTTCTCTCAAAGTTGTCATCTCTTGTTGTCGCTAGTGATGTCCTCACTTGAAAATGAGATACAATATAATTTATTCATTTTTTCATCATTTGCAGGTACTTCCGCCAGGAGCTGGAAAGACTTGATGAAGGCCTGAGGAAGGAGGACATGGCTGTGCATGTGAGACGAGATCATGTGTTTGAAGACTCGTACAGGGAACTGCACCGCAAGAGCCCTGAAGATATGAAGAACAGACTGTAAGCTTTATTTTTCTTCCGTTTCATTCGCCCTAATTCAGAAGAGCTTAACCCAACCTTTACATTTTGTTACAGATACATTGTGTTTGAAGGGGAGGAAGGTCAGGATGCAGGTGGCCTGCTCAGGGAGTGGTACATGATTATTTCCCGGGAGATGTTTAACCCCATGTATGCCCTATTCCGGACATCCCCGGGCGACCGCGTCACCTACACCATAAACCCCTCCTCTCACTGCAACCCCAACCACCTAAGTTACTTCAAGTTTGTGGGTCGCGTTGTGGCCAAGGCGGTGTACGACAACCGGCTGCTGGAATGCTACTTCACACGCAGCTTCTATAAACACATCCTTGGCAAGAGTGTCAGGTACCTGAGCCAGCTCCACTTTACTGCAAGCCTGTCTGTTACTCTGGTTCTTAAGATCCGTCTTTATAAAAAAAAAAAAAAATATTCTTAATTTTTTATTTTTATTTTTTCTTAAATACCAATTCTGAAGCCAGTCTTTTGTATGTTATCAACATAAAAATCAGTCATGGGGTAAATCTTAAGTAATTATTATTTATAAATGCCATCATTACTGTCAGTTCTCACCTAAAATATTCCGTATTCACAAACGTTAGGTTAATATCAGATCTAGTTAATAAAGGCTCTTTATGAAATAGTTGTTTTCTTTTTGGCAGTTGTACATTTTAATGACAAATTATCTTAGCGTGAGTTGTCAGAAACTAGGGTTCAGACTGTTAAACCTTTATTCACAGTCCAGAGTTGTTGACTTTTCAGAAAGTCAAGTTTTCTTTTACTTTTTAAATTCTATATATTACATTAGATGAAAGATATTTTAAATTTAGGAAAACACATTTCTTTTCTTGGTTTAATATCCATATTAAGAGAAATTTTATACAATTTGCTCACACATAACCACACATTAAATGTCAGTGGATCCAAGGATTTGATAGATTATCAAGACTCAGCCATGTTTACTCCACTCATCTGAATCTTGTTTCCACAGGTACACTGACATGGAGAGTGAGGACTACCCATTCTTCCAGGGTTTAGTGTACTTGTTAGAGAATGACGTGTCCACGCTGGGCTATGAGCTGACGTTCAGCACAGAGGTCTGATATTTTGAATTGCCTCCTGTATATCATAATATAGATATACTCTTATGTTTAAATTCTCCTAAAAGCTGTAATTTTTAACCATCTCTTTTTAGGTTCAAGAGTTTGGTGTGTGTGAAGTAAGAGACCTCAAGCCAAACGGGGCAAACATTCTTGTCACAGAGGAAAACAAAAAGGAGTATGTTCATTTGGTGTGCCAGATGAAGATGACAGGTGAGCTTCTGAATATTTCAAGACTTATTTAGCCAAACAATGTTTTTAGTCTCATCAGGGTCTGCGACACACTCAAATGTTTGAGTTTCATGTTAGGAAATATCTCTGCATGCTATTTGAATAGATGATGTAGAAACAAAGCCAATAGGTGGCATCACAGTACCAGAGTTCTGGAACAAGACATCTACACCCTCTTTACACTTAGGATTGTTACACTCCAGTTAGTCAAACCTAATAGTTAAGTAATATTCTGTATAGAGCATCTTTGCCTGTTTGGCTCCAAGACCAGAATGTATCGAAAGAAGAGTTGAGACGAAGCCCAGCACCCACATGTCACAATAAAATATAAAGCCTGATCCTAAGTCCTTATTAAGATAAATATAAAATATCCAAATCAAAACATTAAGATTTAATTCTTACTACTGACATCTTCAGTTTTGTCCACCTTTTATAAAATAAAATCTTCACAAATCAACAACAATCCTTGAAAAAAAAATTGTAGCATTTCAAAAGCACGTTGCTTTATTTTGTAAAATGAAAAAATATATAAAATCACTTAACTGAATCGTTGCATTTACATAAAAAATTCAAGAATATTTAGAAACAAATGTTTTAACAGCTTTGGTCTTTACCTGTCTTTAATAAAATCCAGGGACATGTCTGAGTTTTAGTCTGAGGCGAGACAGCGACTATCAACGAGTGGTCTTGAAACCAAGACAGGTTTCTAATACTACAACACTGGTTTTGACAAATATATTTATTTTTTTTCTGTAGGTGCAATCCGCAAACAGCTTGCAGCATTCCTGGAGGGATTCTATGAGATTATCCCCAAGAGACTGATCTCCATCTTCACAGAGCAGGAGCTGGAACTGCTAATCTCTGGCCTGCCTACCATTGACATCGATGACCTGAAGGCCAACACTGAATATCATAAATACCAATCCAGCTCTATTCAGGTATACTTGAGCGAAATGTCCCTGATTTGAAATAGTGTTAAACAAAGGGGAAAGCTTACAGATTTGGGATACAGGCAAATTCCACCAAAGCCTAAATAAATCTTATAATGTGAAATCTTAGTCATGAAGCTTGTTTTTTTAGAACAGTGATTGTAAAATTTATCTTCAGTTGATTTCTTTTTACCTTGTAAAACACAAGGCCTGAGACCAGATGGTACATTGGAAAGGTTGTAAATATACCCTTTGTTTTCCCTCATTACTGCAACAAAGTGGGTAGAGGTGACATAAAAGTAAAGGATGCATTTCTTTGGGGATCCTACCTGCTTTATGGATCTAGATATTCCTGTTTACCAACTCCTTCATCTTTACCAAATTTGTGAGAGAGCATCTCTAAAGCCTAAAACAAAGTTCTTTTTTTTAAGGCTCATGCAAGTACTGAATTAAACCATGAGGGTCTTTAAAATAAGTCTTTAAAAGTCTTAGATTTAATAAATAAAAAGCCTCCTGCTTTACAAAATACAGGATGATTCAAAGTATAATTAATAAGTAAACAAATGACTTTATCTTTTACATTCTAGATCCAGTGGTTCTGGAGAGCCTTGCGATCCTTTGATCAGGCAGACCGGGCCAAGTTCCTGCAGTTTGTCACAGGCACATCCAAGGTTCCTCTTCAGGGTTTTGCTGCTCTAGAAGGCATGAACGGCATCCAGAAGTTCCAGATTCACCGTGATGATCGATCAACTGACCGTCTGCCATCTGCTCATACCTGGTAAGGAGCAAGCTACCTTATAATGCATCACTTTATAAACATCTGAATTAAAATGACTTATTTTTTTCTTTTTCTGCTGTCTATCCTCAGCTTTAACCAGCTAGACCTTCCAGCCTATGAGAGCTATGAGAAGCTGAGACACATGCTGCTGTTGGCCATTCAGGAATGCTCAGAGGGATTCGGACTGGCATAAAACCATGAGACCCAGAGACATGCATACACCTAATTAGTTTGCCTACTCCTGACACATTCACACTGATAACCTCTGAATGCACGCACACACTATCATAGACATTACTGGATTTCTCGTTGAATGGCTTAGTCTTGCTGGTTTCTATTCCATATAAAACAGGTAAAACCAGCAAGTAAAATAGACTGATATTGAGTACAACACAGAGAGCCTCATTCGGACACGCTTGTGTCTCCCTTCCCAATTTATCGCAAATGCAAGCGAGGATCCATGGACTAATAAGAGATGTTTTCTTCATTTAGTTTGATTTTCCTGTACAAAAGGTTTGGGAGTTTATGTTCATTTTTTGTTCTCTGGCTGTGTAAAAAGAAAAAAAAAGAATGTTGTTTGAATAGGATGGTTATAAAACCTTTGGGGAAAAAAAATGTTGTTGGTTTCCTGTTGCTAATTTGTGACATCACAAGCCTTGACAATGGGGAACATTTTTATGGGTGGGGGTGTATGAACAACACAAAGTTTTGGAGATATTCACCAAAATGCACTTTTCAAAGTTTTGTGGCATTTTTAAGGAAGGATGGTACAAACAATGAAGAGAAAACCTTAAAGTGATTTAAAAAACATTAACCATAAAATCTAGAGTATTTTTGGCTATTAAACCGCTGACCCAGCCTTGAGCCTTTGAACCAGAGTGGAATAACTACATGAATAAATGCATAAAATTTCATTCGTTGTGTCTTAAAAGTGTTTTAGCCATTATTTGCAGGTTTATATCTTTGGAAACTAAACTGCGGTCTTAGCTGGACTCTTCTCAGCAGAGTCTAAAGAGAGTGCTCTCAGTGAATTACTGAGGCTTAAAACTTTTCATAAAACTTTTTCAAACTTTTTTTCCCCCCTCTTCTGAAAATGGAAATGGCCAATAGCCAAATCACTACATGACTAACTAACCAGAATATTTAGCAGCATCAAACTGTCCTGTTAAAGAGCAGCTAATCTGAAGAACTTGCTCAAACTCACACAAATGGTGCGTTTCCACTGTTTCTGATCATATCCAAACATCAGATATGTTGCTTTTTGCACTAGGGATTGTCACATGATGGATAATTTATAAGCTAAGCTAGTGAATAAAATATTAATTCAGAATTAGGATTAAACACTTGAAAATTATCCAATAAGCAGTTGAGTTCAGAGCAAATGTAATATGTGTAGTAGAAGGTTGAAATCCATGCTAATGAAAGAGCTTTAAGCAAAAGCTTCTCTGGAGATGTAGATCCCCTTTTCTTGCAGTTTTTGCCCACTCTGCGAGAAGTGACTGATATCCCTGCTGATTGGTTGGAAAATGGTCTGATGAAGCTAACGACGATGCAGATGAGCCAAAGACCACAGATGACGCAGCAGATCTACAGGTTGATCTCCAGGTTGCAAAGTGCTGATGCAGTAATTTTTGTAAAAATGACATTCATCAAGTATCTAAACCTGTATTAAAGGTGTCTACCTCTTCAGCTGGAATGCAATTCATAGTCTTTAAAGACCAACTGAAAGCTTAGTCATTTTCAACAACGGATGATGCTTTTAGTCTGTTTAGTTTGTTGACCCATTCAAGATAATTTTAAGAACTTAATTTAGATCAAGGTTTACCACCTGTTATTTAAAGTTGACAGCACAACAGCAGGATCTCTGTTGTTCAGGGAGAATCTTATTTCAGCAGGAGGGGGGAGGTTTTTCTAACCTGTTAAACCAAAGCATTGTTTTTCCTGCTTGGGGTTTCCTTCCACCTCAGCTCTTGCATGCCTGCACCTGTCGCTCCCGCTTTTCCTCTTGGTTGTCCCCTGTGTATTCACCTTCCTTTAACCGCTCTTGCGTGCTTATTTAGTTACGCTTGAGGAGCCCCTATAACTTAGGGAATCGATCGTAGCCCACCCGCCGACGTTTCTTAGCTGCTTATTGAACCCTCCCCCACCTCAGCTCCCTATGAAAACCCTGCACACTACCAGTGGTGGAATACGCAGCGTCCATGTCTGATTTGTTACTAGCTGAGGCGTGATGAATTAAATTACAGTGCTGTCAAGCAGGACTTTCTTTTCAGCGATTCAGCCTGCCGCCTTACCTTATTTATGAAGTACTCATGGCTTCAATTGATCTCGGTTTTCTACAAACATCTGTTGCCGTCTTTGGGGTTTGATTTGAAAACAGGCAAATCCAGGCACGGATTTTGAGATGAATTTCATGAGATGAATTTCATGGCATCCCTTCTTTGAAATTCAACAATAATATTAACTAATTTCCTATCACAATTTCATTAGAAGGGCATGAAAAACTTTACTAACTGCATTAATTTCAGCCGATTCCACAGAGTATACTCACAATGAAAGACTACCGTTAAGGTCTAAAATCAGTCATATATTGGCAGCGCCTAGATAATAGATATATGGTATAGATGTCTCAATCCATGTTGCTAACATTGTTTAGCAAATCAATTAGTTTTGTGGATCTAGAGATTGAATGTGATTCATCTTCTATAGCCTCTGACCTGCTTACCAGACGAGAAGTATCCCCACAGCATACTGCAGCCACCATCATGTTTCATCCCGTAGTATTTCTTGTAAGTTATGGTTTACTGAATGTCTTTCAGATTGAAAAAATGATCAGCAGAGCTTCCTGGGGTTCCAGATTTTCTTCCATAAGGAGCTTTCCACTTTTCTTCCATGTTTGTTAGGATTCCAATAGGTAGAGTGCACTTTACTTACCAGAGGCCTGCTGACTTCGGATTAATTATCTTTATCTGGACTCTAACTAATTAGATGACTAGAAAGTAATTAAAGTCTCTGATATCCAAAGTTGAGGATGTGAGTAAAAAAAAAGAAAAGAAAAAATATATTTCTTTGATACAACATTTTAAAGTTTAACAAATAGCCTTTTTGGCTTTTCCTTTTTAGGCAGAGCTCAGTTCAAACGTCAGTGTTTACCAACTTAGCTAATAAGAAATTCAAGGTTGG
Organism: Cyprinodon variegatus; assembly: GCF_000732505.1. Lineage (NCBI taxonomy): Eukaryota > Metazoa > Chordata > Actinopteri > Cyprinodontiformes > Cyprinodontidae > Cyprinodon > Cyprinodon variegatus. Next base: position 295,043 of record NW_015150614.1, read on the forward strand.
TTGAGGTAATGAGTAGGCTACTTTGTATGTGAGCCAGGAACATGTTGGTCTAATATATTTTGCTGCTGTAGCTTTCAGTGACTGGGATAAATCACATGCTAGAGCAATCACTCAGTGAAATATTTTATAGTGTAGGACAGAAAATCTCTTCAGAAGACTAAATGCTTTCATTTTTTAAATCCACATCAGACACATTTATATTGAAACTGATTATATTGCTTTGACTTTTTAACCACTTCTCCAATCAGGTATTTCAGTATACAGCAAGCAAGCGCTGATGCAGAGGAAATATCTGACTTTGGCTTAATTGCATTATGTTACATGAAGTTTTATCTTGGATGTTTAAAAAATGCAAAATATCCCATGGGCCATTTAAAAATCTGACCAGGATTTCTCACATTTTTCTTCTTTTGTGAGCTTTTCCCTCCCAGCGACTGGATGAAGGGGAAGCCTGATATATCACGGTGGATGGGAGCAGCCTCAGTTTTGACAGCAGTGTGACAACTTGGGGAGGGTGTTATGTTGTGTTGACGATGTGTCTGAATTGTCATCACCTCCGGATGAGGCTGCCATCTTTGCTCTGCCTGAGAGGAGGTCAAAGGAGGAGAGCGACAAAACAAAATCCAGTATCCAGCTTTTTCCTGGGGTAGACTGATTTGTTAGATTAGTGCGTATGGCCTTTGCTCTCAGACACGAGGACAGAAGCTGCACAGCCCATACTAAACTAGAGCCGACAGTGCTACCTACATTAAAGGTCATTGTCTTTATTACCTCCATGCCTGTGCGGTTCCTACCCATCTACCTCTTTGCATCAGCAGCCCCCCCTCCTCTGGCGGCCTTTAGTTCACCTCCCCTTAGGGGCACAGCGGTGGGCACCTTGTGGCATTTTAGAGAAGACAAGCCACTGCATGAAGCTCAGCCCTGTAACATTAGAGATCATATAATATGGTCAGCTCCTGAAGGCTGTCATTTAGAGACTAATAATTAGACACTGAGGGAGATATAGCTGTTGTAAAGTCAGTGTTTTCATAGCTCCATCATAAATATATCTGTAGATATAGCAAGATCATTGTGCAAAACAGATCCTCGGAGCATATCATCTAAAAACGAAAGGTATGCAGATACCACATACAGTGGGGGTAAAAAAAAAAAATCAGTCAGCTGTTGATTGTGTAAGTTGTCCAACTTATAAAGGTCTGCAACTCATCAAAGATGCACCTCAACTATGTGTCAAAAAAACAAAGATCCATGAAATTACATTGTAGCATTTAAAAAAAAATCTTTATGTAAAATACGTTGGAAAAATAAGTATTTTGTACCATTAAAAAACAAAAAAAAACGCTGTCCGGACAGCTTTAGGTGAGCTCACATTTCATTTGCTTCTTGTTATCTTGATCTACTCAACAGTAAAACATGAAATGATCAAAAATCAGCAAAATTACAGATTGTTTAACGAAACTGTATTACTATCTTTGCAAGATATGCATCCTCTGTTGATCCCCATTTGGAAAGGCTAGTTTTCTGTGTGACTGGATAGCCTAACTAGGGATAGTGTCCTTTGGGATGCTCTGTGGTTCCTGGCTCTGCTATGTTATCCCTGTAAACTCGGAGGGAAATCTTGCAGAAAGTCCGTTTTGCAGAATCTGGTTCTGAGATTTGCCACCAGATCCACTTAATGCATGACTGTCTTTGGAGTCTGCTCATTCAGGAGAATGGGGTTCTGTAAGCAGATTCCTTTTGTCCAAACTGTGGTGGGGGCAGCATTGGGTGTCCCTTTGATGTGTTTCTGGGAGTGTTTTGAGAGGGAGTAGTGAAGCTTCTATAGTTTTCAAAGGAAACTAGCGTGGACGTTGGTCCTGATTTCCAAAATTGATATCATGGTTACAGTAGCATAATATTTGTTGCAGTGACAGAGGTCAAACATTTCCTCCAAGTCTTCACTGGCTTTCAACACACTCGAGAAGTTAATAAACAAACCACTAGGCTTTGTTTCCAAGTTTGAAGATGTTTCACCTCCCATCCTGGAAGCTTTTTCAATTCAAATGTCAGTTGAGTTGACATGCAAATTGAAACTGACGAACGGGTCCACCCCTTTGGAATGGGGGTCGTTTGATCCAATGAGAAACCAAACAACCTCTTCACAGAGACCAGAATGTTCAAATTTTTGATGAAGAAAATAGGTGGTTTGATAGCAGCATTAAGGAAGTCATCTATGTTAAGAATTAAAAACCAACCTTAAACAGGGGAACTGGACTCGGATTTCAGCTTTCAAAACCTACAATGCAGCAATAGAGTTAATCCCTTCCCGCTATCATCACAACCCCAACCCCTTTACAGGGGAATAGAAGACCCCACTTATTCACCCAGGCCAACAATTCCCTTTAATGACCCCCCTTTTAGAGACATAGACGTGTATGGGGCATTGCAGGCTAACAAAAGAAGCCAAACAACCCCCATTCCAATGGGGTGGACCCTTTCGTCCTTTTCAATTTGCATGTTTAAGCAAAAACAAGACCTTGTTGGGCCGCTGTATAAAACAACTCGCTATTTCTGACATTTTAAATAGAAAAAGCAAAACATCTTCAAACTTGGAAACAAAGTTCAGCAGTTTTTTTTTTTATAACTTTTTTTGGAATGACTCAGAACTGGATGACTGAGAATCTTCACCAGCACCTTGAACACACCGTAGGTATTTTGGCCCATTACTCCATGCAGTGATGTTTTGGGTCTGTATCTGGGCAATGTTTACCTTTAATTCCCCCCACACATTTTTACCTTCTATCTTTAATGCTTTCACTAATGAAAGCAGGTTTAAAGTCTCTCTTTAATCTGACCATATTATATTTTTCCAGTCCTCCTCTGGATCATCCTTATGCTCTTTAGCAAACTTCAGACAGGCCTGGACGAGCACTGGCTTAAGCAGCGGGGTACATCAATGGTCTTGTATCTCTTCCATTTTCTTACAGTTACTCTAGAGTAACTAATTTATTCACACCTGCCTTCTTGCCTATTGTAGATTTAGTTTAGAGTTTGGAGTCAGACTGATACAAATGGCATTAGTACAGTTACCGAGTGCAGGACAGAAGAGGTTATTGAAGAAGTCACAGGTTAGAGACAGATATCTGGTGTTTTTGTGAATGACCAAATACTTATTTTCCATTTTGGCTCACAAATAGATTCTTTAAATGTCCCACAATGTGATTTTCTGTTTTTTTCCCCCTGGTCTTGTCAGTTAGACTTTACATGTACCTATAATGAAAGATGCTCTAATATTTCTAAGTAGGAGAACTGCACAATCAGTGGCCCAACTTGATTTATCTATAATTTAAAATATGAACAAACGGGTAAAGGAGGGCATATTGTGTAGAGTACATAAAGTTTATTTTTGTTCATTCCTTTACATTACTTGTGGTTGTTTTGGCTGAAAAAGAACTCATAATTAAGTATTAAACACAAAAATGATGAAAGACCAATAATTAATTTTTCTTACAGAAAAGTACTGCTGAAGCAGCTAGCTGAAAGTTGAAAGTAACGTAGAAAAAGCAGCAGAAATGGCAGCGACCACCAACTCTGTCCATCTCAGTTGTCTCATTATCTTTTACCTTCAGCTTTATTTTAGTTGTGGACGGCTGAAATAAAATGTTCAAAAAAGCCTCAGAGCTCAGATGCTTGACTTATTTTTTATTGAATTAGTTTATTATTAGTTTATAATCATCCTTTTATTACAGGACTCTCTCCTCTTGAAAGATAAGAAATGTATTTCCCTTGTTGGTTGCGTCTTTGATCTGATATCCTTATTACCACCTGTCTTGATCTTTTGATATTGCATGTGTCTGCTACTCCTCATTTCTTCTTCAATAGTGCTTAATATGAACTGAAGGCAATAATTAGGTTATCAGTTATTTAATATAAACCTTATTTTGCTAATTAAAATAAGAAATACTTATTGTACACTTGAATTAACAAATAATTGAACACAGTCATGCCTGAAGGAATGTATTCTGTTTTCTGTTCTGATTAACTCATATTGAAATATTTTTTAGTTGATTACATTTTGTTTGGCTATTTGTTCTGGGGCTAACATAATTACCCAGTGTTAGGAAAGCTGTTTATATTGAACATGCCTCAAGAAGCTCTATGCATAAGCTCTATTTAAATATCAGTTGTAAAAATATATACATTGATTAGCTCAGAGTAAAAAGAAATAGAAGAAAAATGCATACAGAGCAGAACATCTATGAAATCTGTATGCATGCAGATCAAACGCATTGTGATGTGTGCTGCCCATGTTAAGCATTAAGGCCCCTGGAAGGATGGCAGGAAACTAAATCAAAGTCATTTCCCTTCAATTAGCAAGTGATTAACTCCAGGTCAGAAACGGCTGGCTGACCCTGTGCACACATAATGACTTTAAGCAGATCAATGCATCTCCAAAAGCCAGAGCCACATCAGCTACCAGGTAATCTAGAGGAAAAGGAGCAAATTTTACTATATGTTTGTCCTTTTTATGACACCTTTTCCATTTCTGATCAAAATGCTGTACTACTTTCCACCATCCAAAAATGTATCTGGCTCACAGCTTTATTTCATTTTAAACCTGTGAACTACCAGACAGAGGTTAAAATAAAATAACCACCAATTATCATTTTCAATACAATATTTTAATAGAATTTTGAAGACTCTGTAACTGGATATCTTAATGTCATCTCATGTACCTAAAACTCATGTTTTGGGATTGCTATATAACTTATGCATGCACAAGACGAACATGCATACTGCCCATAGCTTAGCATGGATGGGCTGTTTTTGATACAAAAAAAAAAAAAAAAATCTATTAAAGGTTGAATTTTTTCTTTACTTGATGTGATATATTTTTGTATTTTTACAAAACCTTAAAAAATGACTTAATGCATGACATAAAGACAGAAATTTTCAAATACTTGATCTTTTCACTTAAAAATGATAAATACAAAATGCATGATTACATTTTCAGGCAATTTCACCAATATATGGACCTGTTGATATTTGGACCCAGGAGCTTCTTGCTTTGAAGTCTTGATGCAAACCAGGAAAAAGCACCTCTTATAAATATCACTAAATATTTAGAGTGAAATCAACATAAGCAGCACCTCTTCTTTCCTCAAAGCTATATGGACTCTCTCCTCACTTTTTCAAAGGACCACAGTGGAAACATCCTGGCTTCCATCACATTACAGGGTGGTACGGGAGCTGCACAACATAGGAAAGGAATGACTTTGTATGGAAGAAGCCAGCAGAGTACTGGAGGATGCCATCTGCCAGATCTGGACTTGGTTTATGGTGCAGGGCTTCAGGTAGGACCAGACAGGTGGCCACAGATCCCACCCAACTAATTCAGGTTCATTACATTCAGAACAAATGGGCTGAGAAACAGATTCTCACCCAGAGCTGCTCGAAAATCAGCTACTCTTTTGTAAAAGCATTATTCTACATCCATTTTCATACTTTTCATCAAGGAAGATTTTCAGGTGGTTTAATTGATCCACTTTTCTTCATGATGTGCCTTATAATTTCAATATTTCATTGAGGGTCCATAACTGAAATAAAATGTTTGATGATTGGTAATGTTTTAGTCAGGTGTGTTTTCTAACATTCTACACATACCTGTTAAATCATTCAAGTAGGACATTTCACCTCTGATAGACTCATTTATTCACATTTAACCATTAAAAACATTAACTGAATAACCTAAGCTTTGACTTTGGAGTCTTTTCTTCTGTGCCAATTTTGAGCAATGTTGCATCTGGTTGCAGTGAAGGTGATTCACTGAAGCTTAGAACTAAAATCAGAAAGGCTGAGGAAGAAAAGGCAATTTAAGTTACTTTAATCCAGGCATGGTCTTTAGTGCAAAACAGGCTTGTGTGAGTATTTCAAAAATCTGATTTCCACAAAAAAAAAAAAAACTCCATAAAAGAAAAAACTCAGTGAATATCAGTAGCGTAAATGAAAATGCCCTATAGATGTTAGATTTCAGAAGACACACTCGTCCAGTATGGTAGAAAGGTAGCAATCGCTCAATTTCTATTCAGTTTATTCAGTAGCACCAAGTCGCATGACATCATCTCAAGGCACTTTACAGAGATAATCCAATTGAGACTTGCAGACAGATTGGTTATAAGTTTTCTATCTGAAAATGTGGTCACAGGTAAGAAGACACTTTCAACTTAGCCAGTGTTAAATTCTAACAACACTAACTTATAACATGCACATAAGCTTTTGTCAGGAACATTGTTTCTACAACATGACCTTAAAGGCGTACACTCAATTAAAGATTTCTATATTAATAATATATTTCCAAAATTTAGACAATTAAAGCATGGGTATAATATTGTCAATAAGGACTTAAAATATCTGCAAATTAGTGACTTTGTGAAGTCAGCATTTCCCTCTTTTCCCAGTCAACCATCTGTCTACATTTTGAACAATGTACTTTAAAATGAGCCAATCAAAAACAGGGTCCATTACCAGAGTGTTCAAAAACCTTGCGCAGATAGAACGTACAGCTACACTGGATCATCTAAGAAAACCAGTAGATTAAAGCTCAAGAACAGGTTAATTCCTCTAAAGTTTGGATTAGACATGGACTATTGCAATTTAAAATTCTTCACTCTTTACACCTGTCAAAGCATAGACTGTCCAGGATGTTCTCGGGAGCAGACTTGTCTTGTGAACGTTGTGGTTATGTTCCTGCAACACTCTCACATACATTCTGTAACTGTCCCAATATCACCCTACAGTTGACCAAAAGCATTTATTTATCTAACTTTATCTAAACTTTTTTTTAAATCAGTCTCACTATGGACCCGCTTATGTCATTATTCATTGTTTTCCCCTCTAACACACAGTCTGCAAATCAATCTGTTATGTTTAGTTTGTTTTCTATTAATAGCAAGACACATAATTTTGCTTAATTCGAAAAAGTCCTCCTACACGCCATAACTTTCTAAAATAGTTTATGCAGCCCTTACCATTGGAAAAGCATAAATATTCTCTAAAAGAGAAGAAACATATGTTTTACTCTGCTTAGAAACCCTTCATTGACTATCATGAAAAGGATACTTAAAAAATAATTTTACTTGCACATCCCTCCTCCTAAATACTGTATAGTTTTGCATTTTGTTTTCTTTTATTGTAGTAAAGATTATTTATTACGATTTTTTATTTACATTTTTGGGTGGAGTCTTTACACATGAATTATTTCTGTATGCTTTTGTTGGTTTATACATATACATATACCTATGTGTGTGTGTGTGTGTGTATACATGCATATGTATGTGCACATTTATGTATTTATTGTTTTCCCCTTTAATAATTGCTATAACTTGACATCTATGTAAAATACACATGTTAAAATGATGGCTGTTAAAAAATGGGAAAACCTAATAAACAGTGTCACAGCCAAAAACAAGTGTCAGGCCACACAAAGCTACTATGATGAGAGAATAGTAAAAGTTAGTTAGTTTGAAGGTGATCAAACAAATCAAGCACAATTGCAGAGTCGACATAGAGTGAAGCACATTGATTAAAAGTGGTCCCTATGTCCTCCTGCAGTCTAACACTATAGCAGCATGATGATAGAGATGACGCAGGATAACCTGAGCCACTTTAACTATAAGCTTTATCAAATAGGAATGTTTTAAGCCCACCCTTAAAAATAAGCTAAAATATGTTTCCCATTCTACTTTTAGAAATTCTTGGAACAACTACTAAACCTGCAGATTGACAGTGAAGTGCTCTCTTAGGAACATAAGGAACAACTGGATCCTTGTTATTACTGGCTTAGTTAATGAGAAGCAGTCTTTAAAAATATTCTGGATTTAACTGAAACCAAATGACAGGAGCTAAAATAGGAGAGATGTGACTCTCTTGTTAATTTCCATCAGAACTCTGGAAAAATAAGAGTCTGCAGAGCTGCAGCATTTGAATCAGCTAAAAGCTTTTAACTCCACTAAGTGGACTTCTTGATAGTAAATAATTACAAATAACCACTTTTTAAAACAAACAAAATATATCAAGATCTGAACCACATTGGCTGCAGCAACAGAAGACCACGCCTGGCGACAATGCAGTTAGCTAAGAACAGGAACATTTTTCAGTCCCCTTACTGTATCAACATTTGACAAGAACAAGTGGGAATCAGTGTTGATGAATCTGTTTCAGTGGCAATGTTTAGACAATGCAGTCAGAATCTGGTAAAACCAACATGAAGAAAGAGATCCATCCTTTGTTTCAACCCTTAACGCTAGTGGTGGTGTGCTGTCCAAAGGCCACAGCAATCTTAAGTATTGGACCTTACCATGTCTGTCCCTTTATGATTGTAACGTACCCAACATCTAATTGTTCCAGCAAATAATATTATACCAGAGCACAAAATTTAAATCCTCTGGAACTGGTTAATTGAACATGGCAATGAGTTTTCTATCCTCCAATGACCTTCACAGTTGGCAGATCTTAATTCAATAGAGTATTTCAGAGATGTGATGGATCAGGAGAGTCACAGCATGGATGAGCAGCTAATATATCTGCAGGAACTATTTGATGTCAGCATGTTAACATGGACTAGAATTCATAAAGGTTTGAAACACCTTGTTGAGTAAGGAATTCAAGCCTTAAGCAAACGGGCTCCGCTGCCCAACCTGGTAAAAGTGAAATAAACCTAACGAAGCAGACATGGAGCACGCTTTGTTACCAGTGCATTTAGTTTAATGATACCTTACTCTTTTTCTTTAATGAGTTGTGCTTTCCATCTCAGTTCTGACTCCTCTAGCTCTAAGCATCCCCATCCTCACTGCAGCCATTTGCTGTATTGCTTTAGGCTTTTTAAGCTGATGGAACCACCTTCCCAATTGTCTCTTACATCTTTTGCTGACTGTATCTGTTTTCCCTCCATCTCCAGGCTTTCAGGTGGATCATTCATAGACTCTCTGCTGCTCTCATTTTGCACCTCTTTTACCTCTTCTCATATACATCCTCCTATATACATCCTTCTACTGCTCCTGTTAGTCTGCCATTGGGCTGACAGTTCAAACCGCAGGAGGAAGTAGGATAGGTAGAGATCCTTTATTATGAGCAGGTAAAAGTCTTTCACAGATGAGTATCTGTGTAAAGTGGCAGGCTAAAGGTCTACTTATTAAGCCCTTGCCATAAGGAGATAAAACGCTCCAAGTGCTTTCACAACAGATCGATGTGAGAGAGTAATTTTTCCCTTGATGAAAATGTCTCTCCGTTATAAACCTGACTACTGACTCCATTTTTGGTATTTTTGTTGAATATTTCTTAATATTCCTTAAGATAAATAAAGATTCCACCTCATAGTCTCCCTTTTGTTTTTTCATCCCCTGGCAGCCAAGCAGAGACAGATTTGACCCTCCTTCCCCAGCTTCCCTTCAGCCACCAACTCTCTGCTGGGAACAACAGAGGAGGGTCACACCTACCTTCCACCATCCATCATTATTCCCATGCTGTCTACTGCTGTGCCAGATTTTGTCCAAATGCCTAGCAGCTCCTTGGACACCAAGGGCAGATGATCCTGCTGGCAAACCTCAGGCAGAGGAAACACAATGGAAAACCTGCAGCAGCTCAGCAGGAATAGGTAGCATTTCTAAATGGACATGGTTAATGTCCTAATTTCTGAGTTTTATTTTTAGGAGTAAATGTGGATCATATGTGTGTGACTGGGCTAATTGTCTTTTTTTTTTTTTACTGCTCTTATTTAAAAAAGGCAAAGACAAAAGTGTTTCACTTAAATGCATCTGTATGTGTTGTTGTACTGGTCATATTTGGTCTGGATTACACAAAGGCATGTCTCATACTGAACATGTCACACGTCATACCCATCCTGAGGACATCCAATAACTGCTTCAAACAACAAAATATAACAAATTGCTTGTAATTTTTGGGGGTGGCTCAAAGTGTATAATCAGAGTTCTACAAACGGGCATCAGAACCGTAGCTCATTGATACTGATGTCAGTATTATACGTATTAAGTATTTATACGGTTGTGTCTGCATAATCCTTTAAAAATATACCACCTAGGTAAATAAAATGTTGTACAGATGGTTATGAACCGGTAGGTTTATGCGTTGGAAATTTAAGAAATGAGGAATAAAGAAACTTAAGAAAAGATAAGTTAACCTGCAGCCATTTAATGTCAGACTCCACTCTCATTATATGGAAGAAAGGCAGTAAGTCTGGTGGTTTTCATCATGTAGCCCTTACACAATCTAAAGGCTCAGTTTCAGCATTCGGTCCAGAGAGCGACCCATTTTCCACAAATGTTAGCAGTCTCCATGCCTAGGAGTTGATTTGGTGCTTTCACCTGGAGTCTCAATCAAACATAATTTATAATTTTTTAGCTTAATCCGTCAAGGTGTTAATCCCACAAAGTTAATCCAAAAAACAAAAAGCCACACCTGTGTCCAGGCCAATAAACACTCCATGTGGATGTGGGTTCGTTCTTTCTGTGCCTGGTAAATTTCACAGTGTTTACTCACAGACATGCTCTAAGGGCTCAGACTAAAGTAATAAAACAAAGAATAAAATCTAAAGTTGTCACAGGAGTAATCTCAGAAAAGAGAGGGCTAAACAGTTCAGCAGTCTGCAGGCAACAAATTAAACATTTCCTGGTAGCTTTGAGTTGAAGAAGTGTGAAATTGAGCAGGACAATTGTTTATTGGATATTGAGGGGGGGGGGTTACAGACATCAAGCACCTGTTTATACAGCTCGTTCAAAGGAAATGAAAGACCAACGAAAATATCAGACTCGCGGATAAGCTGCAGGGGATGCAGAGACACATGACTGAAACATAAATTAGTATTAATCAGGGAGCGGCAGATAAAAGCATGTCAAACAAAAGATCTCTATCAGTGTGCGCGCTGGATTAAAGCCACCCAATGACATTTAACAACTGTGTTATCTTCTTTCAGCAAGAATGAATAGAGCCAGGCGATCCCTGGACTGCATGGCTCTTTATTAGCCTGAAATCTGTGCATCAGCAGCCCTCAAACAGAAAGCAAAACTGATTTCTGAAGCATTTTTATTAATTCTCGTTATATAAAATTCACCCAAGAAATGGTTACAACCAGACTATTATGAAATGAAGCCTAGCTTAAGTTATAGATCCATTCAATTAAAAGTTAGGGCCAAGCATAGAGAGGAAATGTTTTAAACAAACATGTTGTTGCAGAACACAGGCTCCTGGAATGAAGCAGCAGGAGAACAGATGAGAAATTAAAAAGGGCCACAGGCAATGTTCTCAGTATGCATTATCATATCTGGTGGTGCTTGAACCAAAATACGGGAAGGTGTTGGATATAATAACCCTGAACATGTTGAGAGAAACGGGTGCACAGGGGACAGGCGGGAGGAGAGAAGAGGAGCACAATAAAGGAATGGCTTTAGAGGCTGAGGTGAGGAGAGAGAGAGGTAGGCAGGGAGGGGATAGAGGAGGAGAAAGGCAGGCAGCAGGCAGAGAAGAAGGGTGATGTCACCCCTAACAGGCAACCAATGAGAGTCAGGGAGGAGAGGGAGAGAGCGCGGCCAAAGGAGGGTGTGTTTTTCTACCACTGCAGCATCAGCAGAGAGGAGAGAGGGGGCACACTCACTTCCATAGCAAGGAGGAAGAAAAGGCTCAAGCAGATCAGGAAGAGAGGGAGGGAAAAAAAAGGGCGCAAAGAACCACCAGCAGACAGGAGCATCACTCTGAGGGTAAGAGGATCTTCTTTAGATTGGAGGGAATAGATTGTCATTAAAGGATACTGAGCAATGGGGACGTGTGGCGACAGGAGGAATGAGGTTGTCAGGTGGAGGTTGCTTGTGGCATCTCACCTTTGCCTCATCTTCTGTGGCTAACCTCCACCTGCTTCATGGAAATAACTCTAACAGCCTTTTCCTTTCGTTGCAACTGTAGTTTTTCCGTTTTGTGTCATTTAAAAGAAGACCTTTTCATGTATGTTCATTAAAACTCAGTTAAAGTCAAATTTGATTTACTTGCAAAAAAATTAATAAAACTCTAATGGAAAAATATACTTATGTCTGGAGTCACATTCTACTTTTATTTTGAATAACAAGCTGTATTGCAGTGTCTAAACGTTGCATTCAAAATATCGCATGCAACAGGGTCTCGTCTGACATTAATATTAAGCACTTTGGTGTGTTATTAACTGTTGTAACAACAAGATAGTATCTGTCTGTCTGTTATTTCTGTTTAAAGCCATCTCATATTCACTTCCTTGTCCACAATATGCAGAAAGTTGAGAAACGTGATAGTCAGAAAACTAGATGCAACATGATGCTGACAGGTTTCTGTATTGTTTGATGCATTGATCTGTTTCTGATCTGGTTTATCGGTGTGCATTTATAACAGCATAGAAGCTGTAAAAATATAAACAATCAGAATACTTGGAAAACTGGATGTAATTCTTGAATTCTTAAAAAAATCCTTCTTTTTTTTTTTGCAGTTTTAATGTAAATCAGTTTTTCTTCTCCCCTCCCCCAGCTAATAGCTGCATGGCTCAATGTTAAGTACAGCCCTTGATTGCAATGCGCTGTGAGGAATTTCACTGATGCAGAGGATAGTACTCTGCTATAAGCACAGCTGAATGTACATCCTATCTTCTGTGCAGGACCTAGTTGTCAGGGCAACATTTCCTTAACGACAAGGTAGGGAGGCAACAGAAAAGAATAAACTAAAATCACTAAAAGGAAGCAAGAAAAGATTGAGATATCAACAGGAGAGGGTAAATAAGAGAGACATTCAGTCTGACAGAGCTACAGAAGGGAAAAAGGGTGGGGCACGGCACGCAGCAGACGGTGGAGGTGTTCCACAGCAAAAAGAGGAAGTCACCTGGCTGTATGCTTCATAGATACCTGCTGTCAGTTGCTACATCCCGTCAGATTTCTTTTTCACAGACATAAAAGAAGAATTACACCTGTTTTGTTAATAATGCAGATAGCTGTTTTGTCTGAAGCACTTGTTTTAAGCTGTGTGGGTTCATACCATGATAGCAGTTATCTCTCTAGTGTTTGGTGGGTAAATTGAGCACAAACTTGTCTAATTGTGTGATAATTAAAAAAACAGCAAACATCATGCCACTGCATGTTTGAGCTTCCGAGGAGCTCTTCCGCTCCCTGCATATGACGGTTGACTGCAGCTTGTCCCAGATGAACCCCCCTCCAAAGGACTGGAGGAAACGGGAATGCCCTAAACCCGACAATGACTTGTTACCATCTGGGCAACATCCATAAACATGCAGGACACAATAGATGAAGATGCAGCTGCTCCTGCTGCTGAATGGCGCCTTATAGTCAGTGAGTCAGTTTTTATAGAGCCTCTGTGATGCCCCTGAGACCCACTGCTGGTCATATTATCATACCATTTAATGCTGAGGTTTGTGTGGCAGTGGCAGCTAAATCTTTAGGCCGTCATGGGAAATGCTGGAGAAGCAGTGATTCTGTTGTTGGCACAGCGTGGTTTGGAGTGTATGATCACCCATGCTACAGTATGATGCAGAATGTAATCTCCACTCTGACACTGAAGTGTTCCATCAAAGAGATGGATGGAAACCAGGATTTATGTGAAGACAGAAAAAGAGGAGGAATTCAGCGAAGAACAGAATGAGGAGGAGGGCAAGGAATCATAAAAAAAGATGGACAGCAATCGGCTTTATCAGTAAGCTAAACAAGCTGCTCTTTTAAAATGCTTGTAACAGAGATGTACAAATCAGAATATTGCGGCTGAGTACTAATCTTGGGTTTTTGCATTGCATTCACCTGCTAATTGCAAATAGGCTTAAAAGCTGTTTCTTTCCCAGACATTCAACAGCAGGTCAGTTTCATGACCAATCATTGGCTGTTCTCTATGTAGCTGCATCATGCCACATCCCCATCCACATATATCTTTTAACAGCTATAAGTGATCCACTTTTCCCCATGACATGTTTTACAATTAAATTCTTTTTAATATTTTATCTATTCTTTCTGTGTTACATTTATACAGTATGCATTCTGGGTCTAGACAAAATGTCATTATGGGTCTATAATCAAAATAAATATTCTTCATTTAAATACTGAATTTAGCCAGTTTACATTTTTTATGAAGAGATGTATAATTTAATAATATATATGAAACAAGAATTTGTATAGTTATCCTACTGTTAGAGTCTGCGATAGTACAGAAGACTCTACATTCTGACCGTAAATCTGAGATTTCCAAAAGGATGTCCTGAAATCTAGGAAATACAAAAGTTTAAAGCTTTAAAGGATGCAATATTCCTTTATCTGTTTCTATTAATTCCATTATCTGCTTAAAGTCTCTGTTTCTCTCTCTCTTCCTGTCTCTCTTTTTTCTCTCTCACAGAATTAGGAGCGGACAGTAAACAAGCAGCCTGAAAAGAGTAAAACCTCTAAAAATATGCTGCAAATAAATAGTTATCTTACTAAAAGACCCAAACAAGGACTTCTCTTCTTCTTAAAATAAATGAAAAATATATATTCATGATAACCCCATGCAATGCTTGGATAAATCTTTGTATTTCTGCCTGAAACTGAAACTGGTTGTGAGAGTTGGTGTTACACTGGCAAATCTGGACCAATCTACTTCTAAAAGGTGCAGTTTGGGGTCAGGGCAGGTCAGGGCAGCACTGGCTGCCACCTGCTATAACTACGGGACATCTGTGTTAGCCATCCTGCTTATCAAACGCTTATACATGAAAACACACAGAAACAGAGCCGAGGCACACGATGTCAGCAACACAAACAAAAAACTCTCCAGAGATCCAGTGCACCAAATTATACATTCTGTGATATTTCTTCTCTGCCCTGATTACTTAGGCGTCTGTGAATGATCAAACCACACATTCAGCAGTAACAGGGGCATTCTGCTATTAAAGCAATAGTTGCATAACACAGGGTTATAGATGGAGAGCTTTCTCTGTCAACAATAATACTCTCATTACTATTTTTACTTTCTTCTTGAATTTCCTTTGAGGATGATAGCTGCAATTTCAAACTCTAAAGTGATGGCTCTGAAGTTAACTTTTTTCTGGAACCTGTCATTGTAATTAATCTCTAGGATCCATATGCATCTACAGGATGCTGTCAAACTAAGGACATAGCCCCCCCCTCTGCACCTTGCAGCTTGGCTTTTTGATATAGATTTGTGCAGAAGGTAGTCAGCCCCTGGATGTCAAGCATGGGATCATGTCGACATGCTGTCAGGGTTTGGTGCAGAATACATTGTGTTGATTTAGGGAGCTAAGGGTCAGGTGGATTGACAGGCAAGCCTCAGTAAATGATTAGAGGGAATACAGGAGAAAGGAAGCCAGAAGGAGGGGTGATCGAAATGTGCAACAGTGACATGAGGAAATCCCTTAAAAAGAACATTTTAAACCTTAATAAAAAGCTGTTACAGCCTTATACTAATTTTAAATCCTAAATACCCTGATTTACATTTAGTTTATTCTAAAAAATAGATCAGTATTTATGCAGTGAGGAAAACATTGAGATCTTAATCAAAACAGTGACTCATATTAGCCAAACTAGAAGCAGGGCTGCAGACAAAGACTCATAAATTAAATCCTGTTTAACCTGTGATAGGATCCTCAAATAGAGGCATCATGTATGGAAACACATTTAATTAATCAGAGTGAACTACCTCATCAGCTTTAAAATGAGAAAACTGCAGCTGAGACATAGACACTGCTTAAAACCAGCTAAAAGATTAATTAATGTCAAATTATTAACAAAACCAGAGGCTTAAGACATTGGGAATGATTCTCAATGAAGGACTCTTTTGCAAAAATGCAGTTTCTTAAAAAAAGAAATTCATGCTGGGATGCAACAAAACAATAAAACTGCACATTCAATATAAATTTATGGATGACAGGGAATTCCATATGTGACATTCTGTTTGCCGCTTTGACAACAACCTCATTCTTTTTTTCTGTGTCTGACAAAATTAAATCTTTGTTTCAGTCACAGAGAGAATTCCCCTCAGTATCATTTTCTCTGGTCAACCACAGTCAACTTTATCAAAGAGGCTTTATTGTCCAAAACACTGACTATAATTAGACTGAACAGATTCTGTGTCTCATAAATGACTACGTCTGTTGTTGATAGTCATTTTTTTCTGTATACAGTATTTGTCTAGAAAGGATCAATAACCATTCATACAGGCCAACAGCTGACTGAATGAAATATGCATCAATTAAAGCTTTTAGTTTGTGGAGTTCATTTATAAATAATTGCTTCTGATGACTAAATAACATGAGCTAAATGGCCTTTGGATAAATTTGCTATTAAACTGGAGTTTTTAAACCAGTGTCACAGAGAATCATTAATTCTCCCTCTTCAACATCTGGGCATTAAAGTTTCTATCAAGTCACCAAAGCAGATTTATGAACCGAGTAAAAACTTATTATACTTTTTCATTAATAAAACCTTAAAATGACCACAGGCACATTTAAAACAACCAGTTGTTTACAATCTGCCAAAACACAAGTTAGAAGGCATGGTGTTTCATCCAGTTAAAAATATAAACTTTGTTCCTTGACTGAAGCTTCCAGAATGCTAATAAATCCTAAAACCAGCTTTTAAGTATACGAAATATTTATCATTGGTTTGAGAGACTAATTTGGAAATCTTATCTTGTTGGAAAAAAACAAAAAAGAAAAGAAAAAGAAAAACAAAATTGAATACCCCAATTAATTTAGAGCATAGGTTGGCTTTAGTAATACTCAGAAAAAAAAATGTTGGTGTCAACCACTAACAGAGAAGATTAGGTAACAGTTCTAAAATATGAGTTTTCTAAATGCCATTGCTTGAAAAATACAGGAGAGAGAAGAGCCAGAGTTCCAATGTTGGGAACTTAAAACAGAAACTAAAGGTGCTGTGAGAGTCCAATGTTATAAATTAATAGGGATTCTCTGATACCACTTTTTCATTTCAAATCCAATATCACTGTTGAAGATATAAGTATTGATAGATGCCCATACTGAATGATTTGAAGCAGTATCAGTGCGAATAATATATAGTTTTATACTTATTTCCTAATGTGGAAAGTCATTAAAAGATTAATGGAGGGAGATTACTCAAAAAGAACTTTAGACAAAAAATATTTTTGAAAGATTATGACCCATTTATTATCAACCAGTACAGGAGGTTACATTAATAGATAGAAGTATGGGTAAAAGTGCCTCTTTAACCATGTTGATATTGGAGATTTTAAATGCAGACTATAATATACCAAGATTAGCTTTTTGCCTGATCTTACATCAATTTCCCATATCTATATCGGATATTGGCTAACATCTTCTGTGGTTTTAGTGTAGTTTTCGTTACTAAACAGAAAAAGGCTAAAAAACTGTGTGAAAATAAGTGTGTGGAAGTAAGTGTGTGAAAATTGAAGTGAAAAAATTGTTTATCATTGCATTTGTCAGTATGGTAAGGTATATTTGATTTGAAGTATTCTACGTTATTTTGAATGTTGAAAATATTGTGTTCATTCAGAAAATTGACATTCAACTTTTGTGTGTAATGAAACAAAACCTGACCAACTGAAACTCATCCACCTACCAACAAGCAATCTTTGTGGTTAAAGACAAAATATAACAGAAAATAAGTCCAAGCCATACCTTGATTATAAAGGTGTTTTTCTGTTTGGACTTATTGGCAAACATTAAGGTTTTAATTGTTGAAAAAGTTAGAGAATGGCTGTATAATCTTAAAGCACCTCTATGGAAAAGCAGGTTTATGGCTAATCCTGTTTGATCAGCCTTTATCCAAACCACATAGACTTGTAATCTTCTTCAAGGCAAAAAAAAGGAAAAAAATGCGTGTCTTAATATTTAATTTGTAATCAACAGTAGTATCATGAAAAAGCTAATATATCATAATCTAATCTTATAGATCTATTAAACAGCATTGACAGAATCTTTGACACCATTGGGACTCCCTTGGGAAGTTACCTGTTATTACTCAGCTCTGATTTTCATCACTTTTCACAGAGTGTTTCATTATAGGGACATTGGTTTACTAATTTATTGATTTGTTTCTGAGACCAGCTGCATTTTTAATGAAACCAAGGGTTTACTATATCACTGCAGCAGTGGTGCGTTGCTCTATGTTTTACAACACTGGTGAGGTTTTGAGAAGGGCTTTCAGTTCTTTTGTAAGTCCTTATCTATCTGTAGTGCATTTATTTTCTGCACTCCCCACCCTCAACCCCTTTGAAAATATAAATCCTCCTTTGTGTCCTTGGAGACTTTTATGGCTCACTTTTTTGTGCCGAGTCTTAGATGTAAAAAACGGTTTTATTGGGACTATCGGCTGGCCTCCATCCAATAAAGTGCAGCAGCATTATGTGCAAATAAATGTGCTGATCACACACCATGGGTCATCGTGGAACATTTTAATGAAAAAGTGGAGAGCTGTTTCTGATCAAAGCTGATGGTGTTTATCTTAAAAATCCATTTATATTTTGGAATTAAACTCTTAGAGTCATAATATCTGGACGTGTTTTTTTTTTTAATGTTCCCTTAAGGAATAAACTGGATTACTTATACGACAGTATTTAAAAAGTTGGGAAATTAGAATTTCAAAGAGTGAACTAGGCTGATCCAATCCCAGCCATGCAATAAACAACAAAAAAATAATCCAATATAATTCTGAAAACTACAGCACATTCTTCATGAGTAAAAACAACAGAAAACCTGTGTCCCCTGAGTGTTATGTATCCACCTTAATGGCTTTCTTATTAAGTGTGTTTGCATAAAAATGTATTGATTGTGGTTTTTCTTGGCACTTCCCCACTCTAGAATTAGACCAGCCATAACAAAAACAGATGGGGCATAATACTCACAGCCACAGTTACACTGACACAGCATCCTCCAGTTGGAGCTGTAAGAAACAAGCTGTCTGGTTCTGTCTCCTTTCTGTGTCTCGATGTGCTGTTGTGACTGGAGGTTCTTGCCGGCAGTTTTTATCTGCTGTGTCAGCCATGATGTATTCATTAGCAATGGGATTATGGAGCGTGGGAATGGATCACGTTTGGAGTGGGTTGTAATCCCCATACACTAGCTTAATTTAATCTCACCTACTGTGCCATCCTATTATACAGTGCACCCTCCACAGGCATGCATGTGCTGGCTAGGGGACTGCAGACTAGGGGGCAGACAAGGTTAAAACGGGGTAATGTCAGAGATGAGGACTGCATTCAAAGATAGGAGTCAGCGAGGAAAGAACTTTAAACAAAACAATAAAAACTGCATTAGAATTAGAAACTCCATTAGTTTTATATGAAGGAGGACATATCTAGCCTGCATCTTAATGTAACTGCATCACATGATATGAATGCAGAACAATTGTATAAAAGCTTAGAAGATATCAAGCACTATCTTACTATCCCCACTTAGTCTAGCCTTAGTGCCTTTAACACTTTTTAATTTTTTTCAACAGTCACAAGCTTCTGTGTATTGCATAAATTTAAAAGAGAACATGATTGCTGAGAAGAGGAAAAAATGATACATGATCCTCAAAAAAATGCAATGTAAATACTAACTTACAGGCATTGGAAGTTACTAAATCATTCAGATGTTACATGGAGTTTAAAAGTGAATGGGAGTGTCTGCATAGTGTTACTTCTGCAGTGTAGTTTCTAAATGTTTTTAAAGATGATCTATCATCCAGTCTTACATTCTAGAGGTATTTGTTTTCCTTGCTTGTACTGAAGGGAATCATGTCTGCGCGACTATTCTTGCAAGCTTCCTCTGACTCTGTGTTTTCTAAATCAGGTCGGTGTTGGATTTGTTTGGGTTCTCTCTCTGAATTCATTAGACGTAATTGTGCATAAAATAACCCCACACAAACCCAACTGTATGAGACCATCGTCAGATCTGACATGTTGTCGAACCGCAGTGGTGAGGTACCTGCACCTGTGTCTACGTAGCCTTTGTTATGTCCTTTTGACGTTGGGATGTGGCAGGGGGCACTAAGGAGGCATCTGGGGTGAGGTTTCTTGTCAATGGGAAGAGACGATGAATAGGGTAATCCCTCTGGGAGAAAACACAGGAGCAACAAGAAGAAAGAAAACAGAGGGGTGCAGATGTCAGGAGAAGGCAGTGAGCAAAAACAAACCCCCAGGAGTTAAAGATGCTGGAGAAAACAGACAGAGGGGTCCGGACACCGCTAATGAGCTTAATGAGGTAATTATAAACAGTAGCAAATGCTTAATCCTCCAGGCCTCACAGAGAAAGGTTTGCTGCTGAGAGAATTAAAGTGCTTTTTTTTTATCAGTAGCCATTTAACAGTCTTGATAGAAGCATTAAAGTTGATTCCTGCCCAGAGCCAGAGTTAGGAAGTATTAGAGAGCAGAGGAGGACAATGTGGGAAGATAAAGAGGTGATTAGGAGGGATGGGAGAGCAAAGATGTTGTGTTGATTATCACAGTATTAACTTCTGAGGCAGAGGCATGCCTCCAGTAGTCAGTGACAATCTTTTTCTCTGTGCTTTAGTTGTTCATCTTTATACTACCGTAAGTGTTTTCCTCACACCCAACTACACCTGTCCCTTTAATGTTTGCCTAATGTTAGCACTGTTTTAACAGTTATTAAAGCACAGATGAAGAGCGTAGTAAAGTATAGTGACAAGGATTGTAGCTGTGCACTCTGTTCATAGCAGGATTTGATTCATTGGTCACAACAGATGTCAAAAATACTCGCTTCACCTTTGAGTGCAAAAAAAAGTCTCTGATTTCCATTTGTTCTTCAATAATCTTCTGTTTATCTGAGAACAGGTCTTATTCCTAACATCTTCCACCAGATTTAAGATATTTCCTAGGTTCTTCTACCACTGGGACACTCCTAAAAAAACTGAAAGCGTTGGACATACTGTAGGAGGCATCCTGATGATGTACCCAAACTACATCAGCCTAGCCTATCTGGGATCTTTGGTCATAATCCATGACTCATAAATTCAACATTCTGCCAGCAGGTGCGGAAAGTAACAAAGTACATTTACTTCTTTACTGTACTTTTTTTGAGTGTCTTTACTTTACTTGATTGATTTTTTGGGGGTACTTATAACTTTCACTCCTCTACCTTATATATATTATATATTGTTATATATTGTACTTTCTGCTTCATTAAATTTCAAGGAAGCTGCTGGTTCCTTCTTACTTTTAGCTGAGCTTAGCTTTGTAATCATCTGTTGCTGTTTTTCTTCTTGTAATGTCATTTCAGCATGTCAGATAGCCTTTAAGACTGAGTGTGGAAACCACTGTTTTAGAGATTTGCATGACATTCCACAAATGTGAGAAGCTCAGGGCAGATATTATTAGAAGTTTATAGATTTTATTAAGGCCTTACTTGTTGCCATTTGGCCAAGTTGTTCAGTTGGATGAATTCTCAAAGCTGGTTGTTGTTTCCTTGTGGTAATAAATTTAACAGTAAACCTCTATTTAATAGTGAAAATGTGAGGAGAGTCAAGGCACTCCTTTTTTGTTTTTGATTTGTTTTTAAATAAGAAATGATATTCAAAATAGATGTCCTCATTTTTTTCATGCATTTTATGCTGAATTGGTAGCCGGTGGTTTTACACATCAAAACCTCAGTTGGTTTCTGAAAGTTACAAGATTTTGTAAAATTACTTAGAAATGTACAGGTATTGGAATTTTTTTTTTTTGCATTTTTGAACACTTAAGTACTTTTAAATGCATGTACTTTTGAATACTTAAGTATTTTCAAAAGT
Organism: Cyprinodon variegatus; assembly: GCF_000732505.1. Classification (NCBI taxonomy): domain Eukaryota; kingdom Metazoa; phylum Chordata; class Actinopteri; order Cyprinodontiformes; family Cyprinodontidae; genus Cyprinodon; species Cyprinodon variegatus. Next base: position 316,825 of record NW_015150614.1, read on the forward strand.
GAGTACTTCAGTACTTTAACTTGAGTAGATGTTAAGTGGAGTAAGATTTGACTACTAGTATCAATACTTTTACCCAAGTACTACTGTTGAGTACTCCGTTTACCACTGACCACCAGTAAATTAAGAGCTTTGCTTCTTGGTTTGGTCTTTCTTTACATCGGCATGGTAATGTGTTGAAGAGGTTTGTGTGCTTCTAACAGCCTGTTTGCTATGTTGTCCAGTGCCCAGGTCCCTGGTAGGGGCTTCCATTGGCTATTGGTGTACCTCACCCAAAACAGGAGACCAAGCAGAGCAGCAAGAGCCATAGGTTAACCCCTGGAATCTTGGGTTGAGGTAGGCTCAGCATTAAATACTTCAGTAATCCACAATGGTGAGCTAGAAACCGAGACCTGGATTTCATTTTTGTTACAGTCAAGGGGTTTTCAGTATCTGACAGGATGGACTAATCTATGTATGTATTTCTTTGTTGCGTAGCTGGGACGAGTTGCTACAGTGCTTTTGTGGTGTCCTATATAGGAAGCAGTGGCATCAGCATGTTTTAAACTCAGCTATCATGGGATAGAGGATGATTTAGATATGTGCCACTGTAGCGGGGGATTTGGTGTGCCAGTGTACGGCACATAAAGTTGTGTATCTGTGTAAGTTAAGCTGCTTGTAAGCCTGACTGTGGGAGTACTCATAAGTGCATTAACTGCAGTGCTTAAGCATTTTGTTTTATGTGATCAGTAGAACTAATAACATAAGTTGTCAAAGCTTGTTGGCTCAGTTCTCTGTGAAAATCTCATTTGGTTTTCCAGCCACAGGCAAAGGTCACCGTATTATTCCCCACTCTGCTATGGCTTACCTTTCTGCATCTGATTTTCCTCCAGTTTCTTACTAGAATTTGACACAAAGCCTTTCTGGCATCTGAAAACACTGTAGAAACGTTTTAGGGGGAATAAGGTTTGACTACAGCAGCTGGGCCTAACTTTGAGTTCTTGTTTAAGCAGTAGCTAAATATATACAGTATAAATACTTGAAATAAATGTATGTTTGCAAACAGTATTTTTACAGTATTTTGCAATTACTTATAAAGTTTGGAATTTTAAGGCAAGTTTAAGTTATGACTAATGTCTCTAAGCTTTCTCATAGATCAAGTTCCATGTCTTTTACTGCTATTCACACACGGAATTAATGCTTTTTATTTAGCCATAAATGCAAAACTGTTATAGGTTACAAAAAATATTCTTAAACTTAATTAACACAAGAGCATTTGATGTATCTTTGACAGATAAATAAAATCAAAACTGTTGTGGATTGTTTTGAAAAGCATTATCTTATTGTATGTACTCCAATAAAATAAATATGCAATTGTGTTTAAAGAAAACCACTAGAAATTTGTTAACTGTTTTTTTTTTTTTGCTAAATTCTTTTATTTCTCTAACAGGAAGTGCTTTTATTTTAGTGAGCCAAGAGAGTCTCTGAAATAAACCAAATTATGAGGAAGAGAATAACTATTATTAAGAGAGTGATGATTTAATGCAGAGTTCTGTTTGACCGTTTGTCCATTGTTAGGACGAACACCTAAAAGTCCATGATTTGAGAACCTCCTGGTTCAATAGAGAAGGCTAAGAATCTAATTCCAGAGTATGTGCACCCTTTACCTGTAAGTATTTACTTAATGGAGGCGTTGAATGAAAAACAAACTATGAAATCGCTGTACATTTCTTTTACTACTGATAAAACTTACAATCAAGCAAATACATTTTTCCTGGACATCAACATGAGAAACTGTAAATTGTACACACAGCACTAATAAGCTATTGTCATTTGTTTAACTTTACCTTTATTTGCACTGGATAAAGATTCAATAAGCCCAAAGCAACAAGTCCAAGGAGTCCCCAAGGCCATAAAATCCTTGAAAATTGTCTCGGGGTTCTTGTCTCTTTTTTGTGTAGATAGACCTTTTTTTATAAGTGATACGGTTTAAAAGAAATGTATAATTTGGCAAAACTACAATAGCAATACCATTAAAATGATGTGTACTCTATTATAATTTGGATGTGTAAAGGAAGTATGTGTGGGTAGGGCACCAAAAGTAGCCTTTATTAAGGGGGTCCTACATCATCTTTAATCTAACACTGCAGATGTGTTGTTTTTAGTGTTTATATAAGACCCTATGAGGATGTAGAGCTGAAGAAAAAGCAGAGCGAGGGAGTTGGTGAGCAATAAAGCTCCTTAAAACAATATAAATATAGAGGAGATGCAACTGCATCATAACTTTTTTTTTAGATACACTGCTAGACTGTCTTCAGGGACAGAAAATATAAAGCTTGTCACTTTCTTTAAATGTCTGACTGAGGATGACGCACACTAAGACTGAAGCAAAAACAGTCTGGGTGGAACAGGTTGCCTATTTAGCCTCTTTCATATTGCGCCTTGCTGGGAAATTGGAATGCGTTGCGGAAAATGTCACGCCCTTGATCTCTTTGTACCTCAACACAGTGCTGCTACGTGGATTTAGTTTGAGCTGCGTCGACACGTGGGGACGGTGCGGTGGGGTGGAGGGTTGTGGGAGATTTATAGAAATGGGGGGTCTGCTGCAGAAACAGGGCTGTAGGCCTCAGATAACACTACAGTCTTTGATGGTGCCTGGCCTTTCTCTGCTGGAGAACACAAGCTGCTCTTCCACAAACGCTTCCTCACCGCAGATCCTATTGGTCATGATTTGATTTCGTTACGGCGCAAAACTGGCTTCCTGATCATAATGATAACAGATGTGATGGGAGTTAGAGAGCCACTTAGGGCTGAGGGACTATATTGATGCACTGCCAGCTGGCAAGTTTCCCCTCGGATTGACCTCCCTCTCTCCAAATTCAGAGAGGTGGATGTTAGAGGTTGATAGAATGCTACCTGTAATTAAGTTGATTATTATCTTGGCCATAAATGAGGTGCAGTGTAGGGTTGATGTGTTCTACAAGCTTTTCTTGAAAATAATCCTGCAGCAGGAGAGAGAAAAGAGAGGGGAAAAGTGGTGCTCCATACTAATAGTGAAAGACAATCAGCAGGGACCAAAGAATAGAGAGCACCAGTGAAAAGATAGACAGGAGTGCAAATAAAAGATAGAAGCTCGTCAAAGTCAGCAGTCAGAAAGGAGAAACTTTCAGCAGCGTGTAGACATAAGAGGAAAAAGAGAGCGATGGGGAGTGACAAGGAGATGGAGGTGCAGGAGACAAGAGATGAAGGTAAAGTGTAGATCTATGACAGTGCCAGAGATGGAGATGGGGTGGAGGGGGGATATTTGCCGTGTGCGGCTGAGCTGGAGTCAGGAGGTTGTCATGGTGATTGGGAGGTGAGAAAGGAGAGGGGATGCGTACAAATCAACACACACATGGGCTGACACATGCTACCACCAACAAAATGAGTCATGCATAACAACACTAAATCGTCACACCCCAAGTAAACACTCACACACACACTGGCTGTGTGTGCTGGTTAAATCCGAACCCAGGGGCCACATCACCATGCAAACTCTGTTTCCCTCGTCTCCCTTTTTCCTTTTATTTTCTTTGAGCAACATTTGAATGGCAGGCAAATCTTCTTAAATTTACTCCCCTGACTTGATTATTAACCCAAACCAGCAGTCTGCAGTTGTATGCACCTGTGTTTGTGTGTGAGTGTGTGTGGAGGGCTGCTGGTAAGTGTTTACATATCTGACATTTACAGTGGATTTGGTTGGCAAGCTGTTGAGGCGAGCTGCTTTTCATACCTGGTTTGATTTACAGTATACCTTAATTGGTCCAGCCATTTTTTTTCCTGCTCTTATCCAGCCATGGTTCCCTCTAGGAGGGATATCCAGACATCCCTTTCAGTGCAATCCTCATCCTTGGTGATTTCTTAGGTTTCATTTATGCAAGAAAGAAATTAAAGAAATATAGTTGCTTCACTAGGTTCTAGACCTCTTTTCTCTGTGAGATATACCTCAAAGGGAGGCTCTTTCTGTTTAGATGTCAGTGCCACTTCAGGTGACTGCCTTTAATGCAGAAGAGCAGTGCTCTGACTCAAAGCATCCATGCAGACACCATAAACTCCATCTCTAAGGGTGAGCCCAGCCATTGAATAAACAAACCTTTTTTTTTTGCTTGTTGTACTACAGAATTTTTGGTCTTGTTAATTTTCTCCTATTCCAAGAGAATAAGACAAACTTTATTGTCATTTTGTTTACACCGAGTTTATACAAAACGAAATTTAGTTTTGTACAGCTCTCATGGCATTTCCATTTTCTTAAAGTGGGAGAAAAAAACATGGTGCTAAAAACCCCTGCATTGATATGATCAGTTTGATGCAGAGACTGTGACAGAGTTTTTTTCAACATTCAGCTTTTTTTCAGTTTTTCAGATTTTGTTTTCTGAAGATTCAGCTTTCTGAATTTTGGCAGTGGGGAAGAAGCTGTTTTGAAATCTACTGGACCTCCATTTAATCCTGTGAGGATTCCTTTGTAATATTACGGGCTCAGGACACGCAGCGCTGGGATGAAATGTCTTTTATGGAGGAAAGAGGAGCCCCGATGATCTTCTCTGCTGTTCTCACCACCCTTCTCACCTTCTTCCAGTCTGAGGCGCTGCAGCCTCCACACCACACATTGAGGCAGCTGGTCAAAACCCTCTGTATTGTGCTTCTGTAGAAGGTCGTGAGGATGGATGGGGCAGGTCGGCTCTCCTCATCCTCTGCAGGGAGTACATGCACTTTTGTGCCCCTTTAACCAGAGAGGCGGTGTTTACAGTCCAGGTGAGGTTCTCTGTGATGTGCACCCCCAGGAATTTGGTGCTGCTGACCACTTCTACAGCTGTGCTGTTAATGAGTGGTGGAGCGTGGTTAGGCCAGTTCTTCCTGAAGTTGACGTTGATCTCCTTCGTTTTTTCCACATTCAGGATCAGGCTGTTATCTCTGCACCACTTCAGCAGCTGCTCCACCTCCTCTCTGTAGTCCTGGTTGTTGTTGTCATCAGAGGTATTCTGTCCAACCCAGACTGATTGAGTTGAAACATACATTGTTGTTTAGTTAATTAATCACTGTGCTTTTAGCTCAGGTATTTACTTCATTACAACAAAAGAACTTATGATTTAATAACTTTTATTATTAAACACAAGAACAAAACTCTCATCTGCCTCCTAACTCATGCTACCGTCACCAGTAAACAAGACATTAAGATACCTCAAATTCTAGATCGAGGCAAAGACTGATCCCTTTACTGTAAGGAATAATCACCTTCTTGCGGTTTACTGAGAACCATAACTTCTGATGTAAAGGAAGGAACCCTCAACCAGGTATTCTCTCATTCAGCTGGAGCTCCTCTAGAGCATGCTAGAGAAATTTGGGAAATTCATATGGAAACATGAGAAATCGACTTCCTACAGGGTGAGATAAGCAGACAAAGCAATAAAGAACTACAAAATGCAAACACAGTAGGAAAAAAAAGATTTCCATTTATTACAGAAGAATCAATATAACAGTTAATTGAGATTGTCAAGCCTCTTATCGAAAGTGGGTTTAATTAGAGACGTGCTAAGGCCAAGAATTTATTGCTCTGCACTTGATGAAATTCATTTAAACATGCCTACAAAACAATCACTAAATCATGATCTGTTATTTATTTATTTATTTTTTTCAGTACATCATTACTTTAGGGTTCTTTAGGATAACTTTTATTTGTTTGATGGAAGAAGCCTTTAACAATGTCATGTGTAACTCCTGCATGTGGCAACAAGCCCAATACAGCAAGAAAAAAAAAAAATCTAGCCACTTTTCCAGAGTCGTTAAGCCACTGGAGCCCTCCCATGCAAATGTTTTACCAAAGAATTGATTGACCTTCCTCTTTAGCAGCTCATTTCCCTGAAGCTGTTGAAAAGATTGAATTACATTGAACCAAAGACAGCCTTCACAGAAGTATGCTCTTAAACTGTATGTCACAGTTTTATGGAAAAAGAAAGTTATCCAAGTAAACCTCCTAATGGTTTGAAATCAGTTATAATTGACTTCCTGCAGTTATGTCAAACGTTATATTAAACCTAACTACAGATACACTAATCTGCATTTTTAGCCCTTGTCTGACATCTGATTGTGTAAAGATTGAACCTGCTGGTGCAGAATTTGACCTTTTATGATGATTCTTTAAGAAACACCAGATTATAATGCTTTTTATTTTGTTGTGTGCAAATGTTGATGCCTGGTGCAGCAAGGCTGGTAATCCCAACGTATCTGTTTGTAGATAAAGGTGGCAATCATTTCTCAAGAGGTTTTTTGGAGGGGGAGTTCCAAAAATGAATTGCATGTCAACAGATGGTAAAATACAATCGAATTCCCAATTCAGAAATATCTGATTACTACAAGGGCTCATTTTGTTAAATAGTTTGGAAATTGTGTGTGCTTTATTCCACCATTTTTTTCTCTATTTGCAGTCAGTCAACTCCTCTGACTACAAATAGAGAAAAAATCTATTCTTTCGCTCCTCTCACTTTCATCTCTCTCACATACAACGAGGCACCAAAGTGTTTGCAATTGTTAATACCCTTCTCCCCTTTAAAGTCTTCTCAAAAACATAAGAATTAATAAAGAGAGTGGCTCAACAACTGAATTCAGGCACATCTTAGCACATATTTAATGCAGTTTAATGACTATATTAATGAAGTTTCACAATATATATTTTACCAATAATTTTATGAATTTTACAGGGGAGGTTTAGCCTCCCTAGTATGCATTGAGAAATCGACACTGTTTTAAGGTGCAGACTGAATAAAAAGCAGTCAACTTTCCTGTGCCTCATAACGTGTTCATCAAGATATATCAGCTGAATATATAACACCACATTATGGAAAGCCAGACACACTGTAGGGAGTCAACAATGCATTGCTGACATCTTCCCTAATCGTTTCATTGTTGCAGCCGTAGCTTTTCTATAAGACAAATTCTTTCAGTTGTTGATTTGTTGCTAAGGGGACCAAAGGTTACATCCATCCCGTGCCCCTCCCTTCAGGTTATGGCGTGCCTGTTTTCCCTATGGACGTGGCCACGTTTCCATGCGTGTCACATGAGAGGCTGGCAGCTGTGTCCTGTAGCACTATATAGGCCACTTATCACCTGACCCGAGGGACCACTCCCTCCTTCTCTCTAAGGCTGAAGGACTGTCAGCACAGCCCCTCCCAAGACATTCCTACCTGCATCAGGCAGCACTAGCCTCCCCCCACCTGCACACTTCACTTGATGCAACCCAGTCATGCACACAAGTGCACACATGTGCTCCCTTTTATACTTGAAGCTGATCCAACAACACAGTTCCTCTTATGTGCTGGTTTGCATTCAACTCATGCACAGCTGACTTGAATACCAAACTTATGCATAGAAAAAAGAAATCACTGTTGTTGTTTCTATGCTGGTGATTTCTGCTCTTATAAAAGCCTTGGTGTGAAAAAGCATCCATCACAGTGGCCTAGTTCCCCCTAGTCCTGTTTCTGTGTTTGTTGATGCAGCTGATTTGTCATCTCCAGCTGTGTTAAGCTGCTTCATCTAGTTTCAGGGCAAACTCTGGCAGACACTACGCTGATGTTGGGTTCATTTTTTCTTTTTTTACTGGCTCTGCTTTGATCCCCAAAGGCTTTACTAGTTCACACATTTAAAATCGTTTTTCTTCCGTCTGATCTCCCTCTAATTTTTCTCTCTGGGGAGTAAATATCTGCGCTCAAACATGTTCACTGAAGTGGCTTCACTTAGCACACTGTCACAAAGGCAGATGAAGAAAATGAAACTTCAGTGAAGGTCAAAATATTCGTCAATGAGAGAAGGAATACAAGGGGAGCTGTTTGTTTCAAAGGAGAGGGAGAAAAGAAGTGAGGCTGACTGTGAGAGATAAAGAGGGAGAAAGGAATGGCTGAGAGATGGTGCAGGGAGGATGAGTCGAAGCAGGGGGGGTGGAGAAGGTCACTTCTAATAGCTTCTTCCACGTAATTTTATAACGTCATGATTGTCTTTCTTTGGTCGAGCTAACACCATTAACTACCTGCTGTATGGACACTAAACCATTCTGCTACAGTCAGTAGCTTATCTTCTAAGTTACACTCTGTTGGACTGCTTCGAATATCTGACATCATCTGTCTGAGACACAGCAAGTTCTTCCCCGTTCAGTCATTTTTTTTGGTAGTAAGTGGGACCCTTGTGTATTGCATCTATCTTAGAGGATGTTTAGTGTGAGTGGGGGTGTTTGCATGGATGATATTGCTTTATGTTCTACATGACACTCAGAGTATGCCTGTAATTAGGGTACTTTGTGCTGCAGGCACAGAATCTGACTGATGCTGCTGCTAATGATGCAAATGACACCTACAAGCAAGAGAAGCGGCATTAAGAGAGGTTTGGTTCATGAGTGTTTATATGTGCACAAACATTCCTGCTTCTTATTGAGAAGCAGAAATGTTTGATTTCACCTATCATTATTGGTTTTGATGTTTTTGTTTTACTTTGTACAAACAGCCTTAGGTGCGGAACAAAACAAGTCTCAAAACACAACGCTAACTATGTAAGACGTGGAATCTGACAAAACACAGCAGAGATGAGCTAAAATAATGCTTGGTGACACAAAAACAAGACTTGCTGTACACATTTTCAGAGTGCAGCATTCTCTGAATGTTTTCCTTTTCATTTATTTATGTATTCTTTTAATCTTCTAGACAAGATCATTGAAGTTTCACTGAAATTCATCTTTTCGACATCACAACTTTAAAATGCACATAAACATGTTTTTAATGGGCTGGTACTTGGTTAAGGCAAGGATGATGTCACTGTGGCTTTGGGCAAGGTATTTAACAAGTGAAAAACCAAAATTTAAAAACACATCATTTAAAAAAAAAAAACAAGGACTGGATTAACATAGAGAAAATAAAAATTTTATAATTTCAGATATGAGTGTCAAGATAGAGCTATTTCATTTCTTTGTGTGACATTTGTCCTGCTTGAACACTTTTGACACAGTTTCTCAGATT
>NW_015150614.1:326191-343884 GCF_000732505.1 Cyprinodon variegatus
AAAATTCCCTGTCTGTCTGTCTGTCTGTCTGTCTGTCTATCTATCTATCTATCTATCTATCTATCTATCTATCTATCTATCTATCTATCTATCTGTCTGTCTGTCTGTCTGTCTGTCTGTCTGTCTGTCTGTCTGTCTGTCTGTCTGTCTGTCTGTCTGTCTGATCAGATGATTTCACAAAACTGTAAAACAACCAGGGTGGTATTATTCCCAGTTACCCATCCCAACAGTCTAACCAAATGCAAGAGCCTTTATTTCCAACAAATGAGTGACTGAGCCTACAAACATATTACCTTATCTGATGTTGACTGAAGTGAACAGCAGCAAACATGTTGGTAGCAGAGAGAGCTGGAGGCAGCACTCCATCTGCAAGACTGGCTCCATTAGCTGACAAGAGAGATTAGCTGACCTGCTGACACACATGCTGATCTTTACTGATACACCCAGTCACACACATATTGAGGGAACCTGATACACTATTACGTTGGTTTAACACCCTGATTTGACCATCACAGAGCTTTTACTGGTCACAGATCCCATATCTAACTCTCTTGTTTCATGTTGGTCATTGACCATTCTTCCCTTTCCTTTTTTTATTACAAACATTTCCTATCTGTTTTTCTAACCTTCTATGAATTTTTTAGATGTTTTTGTCGGTTAACCCACCTCTCTATGTCCCGCCGGTCTTGCCCTTCTTTTCTTTCGTGTGTCGTCTTTTTTTCCTCCTTCATCTCAATTCCTTTCAGGTATCTATGGAGTACGTCCCTTTCTTGTTGGATCACCTATTTTTCACATTACCTACCTATTGTATCTCAAGGGGAAAAACATTGATAAATCCATCCAACCACAAGTAGTTGTATTTTTCTCTTTCTTTTTCTCAGCTCTCTGGGTTTATTTGTGTGGAGAGAAAAAATGTGATCACTCCTTTGAATCTTGTATTTTAGTTTTGCAATTTAAATTTGAGTACTATAAGTCTGTAAATTATGCATGTTTAAGAATATTTAAAAAACGTTTAGCTTTAAGTGCTTGCAAGATGGGTTAAGTAGGTGTAAACAACCATAAAGGCTGTATTTGAAGTGATGCGTAAATGGGCATGAATGCTGCCTTCAAGGTGTTGGTGTGTCAGTCAGTTTGCAGCAGCACACAGCAGAATGCGTACGTGTGGGTGCATATGTAAGCGCTCCGCAAAACACTGTAAGTGACCATGTGTGAATAACTGAATTTATATGTACAAGGAGGGGGTGAATGCTGTGTGGAGACAGTGTTGTCATGGTAACCAGGATGGAAAAGGGAGTAGGTGATTGCCCTTACGGTTTCTTTGACAACCTTCATTTTCTCCATCTTTGAGCCACCCTGATATTAGCCCCTAACCCTTGTCCAAACAACAGGGACCATAGCTGCTCACTGGAGAGGGTGTGGGCTTTTGAAAATGTAGGTGCAACAATGTGAGGCGTGCTTTTACATGAGTGCATTTGGCCCTAGTGGGCGTAGCAAGCTGCTGAGCTTATGCTAATAGTGGGTATTGATAAATGTGCTGTCTATGTAGCCTGATTCCTGATAAGCTTTTGCTTCAGACAGTTTTTTTCCTCCCTGCTTGTAAGTTAACATTTTTCTACTGACCGTGCATCAACTGTCTTGGATCACATTTTACTTGTCCTTTTAAAGAAAGAGTATCACCGTAAAGAGGGTGATGTTAAAATCCTGTTGTGTTTCTCTGCAAAGCCTCATTTCCATTAAAGTTGCAAATATTGAATTAAGCTGCCGGTGTTGTCTATTGACCAAGCTGGAGTGCTGCCGCAGCAGTTTATTAGAGTGATGGAGAGAAAAGAGGGCTGATGCAGGAAGGAGAGGCGGGGGTGGAAGTATGAGATTTATTGTTGTTGGGAAATGAAAAAAGCTCTTAGTGTCAAATACTGTGAAGACTGAGAGACCCAGAAGCCGATAAAAAGGTGACAGGAAAATTGGTTTGTCATCTTCACAGACAGTTTGTACGGTAAGTTGTCTCATAGGAAGACTGACTAATGTATATGTATAAAAAATATGTTTATATAAAAAAACAGTCTTCTTGGTGTAGAGTTTAGAATATCTCCTCAACTTTGACCAGTTTAACTTTTCTCTTCTGAAGAAATGCATGTCAGCAAAGCTGCCACAACCATGGTTCACTGTGATATTGGTGCATTCAGAGTGCTTGCAAGCAGAAAAATGAGAAAAATGTACGTCTCTTTTTCTCAGGAGACAATCTATAACATGTTTACTATGTCCCCTTCATGTTTTTTTTTTTGTTTTTTTGGCAAGAACCCCAAAAAGAATGTTCTGGCTTGATTTGTGAATTTCACATAACTAAGCCAGGTCCTTCTCAAAATATTAGCATATTGTGATGAAGTTAATTATTTTCCATAATGTAACGATACAATTTGAACACATATTTTAGATTTATTGCACACTACCTGAAATATTTCAGGTCTTTTATTTTCTTAATAAGGATGATTTTTGACATACGACTCATGAAAACCCCAAATTCCTGTAGTTATCCTCCAAACAGGTTGTCCCACATGAACAGTGGATCTCTGTAACTCCTGCTGAATTATGATCACCCTGTCCGGGCATTCAGTTGTCGTATTTTTGTATCATAGCTCAAACCTTTGCCCATCAGATGTTTAAAGGTTGAAATACTTTAAACTTCACTACCACTTCCCAGGAACCATGCTTTCTCAGAGCTTGAGATATTTCTCCTCACATTTATAAACACTGTTTAATAATGCCCAGTCTTCTATCAAAGCCTCAACTCTAGACTGCTCTGCCTGCAGCAATTTAAGAGGTACAATGTTCCACAAGAGTGACTGGCCATAATCTATATTGCCATCATTTAGCCTGCCATGGATTTATCCATTTCTGCATGGTTTGACTAATTTAAAACATAGCACAGGTGTAAAGTACAAAAAAACAAGTCTGCAAAGAATAGGGGTGGTGTCCTGCTTCCAGGACTTGATAGGTCTAAGGTCAGGAAAATGGCAACTAAAATCTGCAGACATCAAACACCACACAAGCTGCAAAGACTTCTTCCCTTCAGAACACTGTTTGCTAAAACAGCCGCCACAGACAGTTGATTTCCCAAGCTGTTGCTCTGGCAAACAATGAACGGTCAGAGTAGCAGATCAATACTATACTTATTTGCTCTACGTCAATCATTGTCCTCTCTTTCATTAGAAAAAAGTATAGATAATTACAAAAAAAACATTTATTTCAGTTCCCCTTTTCATACAATATTTTCATTTGAAAGGTTCTCATTGAGAAAAAGTTGAAATGAAGTCAAATTCTTTTTATATGTGCAAATCATGGTGATTAAAGCTAGTTGAGAATTTTAGTCTGACCTGTCTATCCAGGGCTATCCAGGCAAAGAGTTGTTATTCAAAATGCATGGCCTTTTTTCAGATGTTTATTTGCACAAAAATGTGAAAACCATTTGTGGCTTTCCTTCACTGTATATCTTTTTGTTAGTTCGTCATAAAATCCCAATATAATATAAAGAAGTTTGAGGTTGAAAGATGAAAAACTCTAAAAATGTCCAAGTAGTAAAAAGTTTTCTCTCTTATGACTGTAATGTAGAGGGAAAAAACTGTGAGTTTTATTTCACAGGAGGTTGTGGGGTATTTTTCTTGATGACAAAGACTTGTCTCACTGCAACAGACTCATGCATTAAGGATGACTCTGCTAGGGAGAGGTAGAGGAGAGGGTGAATGTGAGAGAAAGACAGAGGTACGGACGGTCATTGGCTGCCATCTGAGGCCGAACCACATGAATGAAGGGAAGAAAATTCATTATGAATCTGGGTGAATTTAGGGCAAATAGGGCTGAAAGGAAGAGGATTTTTATGAATAATTCACTCTGCATGGTGCCTGTTTATGAACCTTCTATTGGCATGAACTTGTATTGCAAAAACACATCTCCTTACTTTGACTATCACTTCTTCTTATTGATGAGCTCTATTCATTCAAAAATAAATAATCTCTTTATTTCTCTTGCTTTGAATTACTTAATTTTCCAATGTCCCTCAACCCGTCTCCTTTTCATCTTACGTTCCTTATGACAGACTAACCCTGGGGGTACAAGTGGGGGTAAAGGGGGGCATGTGTTCATTTATTTTTCTCCCCCTCTCCCCTGTCCTGCATCCTCTCCTCCTAACACATCTTCACAGCTGGAGGTAGTTAATATTTAAAAGCGAGGCGTAACAGGACGCACAGGACCAGCACGCTCGTTTGAACACACATGCTCACCCTCAAATCCATTCACATTTGATCAGAAGTACACTGCTGAAGCCTGCATTTGCATAATCTGCAATGAGGAGAGAAAATATACAAGGCTACAAATACTGGCGTCCAAGATCCTTACGTGAGGATGTGTGCAGATATGAATCAAACAGTGAGTACGTGTAGGCGGTTGGCACAAAACGAATCAGATCATGTGTGAAACTCAGAACATGATAAGACTCTTGAGGTTCAATCTTGAGTTTCTACTCAAGCAAAAGAGCCGGTTAAAGACTTGGTGTGCTTGGCAACAGCAGACACATCAATTTCACATTAATTAAGACATTTTGTTAAGGAGAGACAGAGGCTAATGGATGTCAAAGGATTGTGCTCCTTGCAATGATGAATACCTTCAAACTATATGAACATCTTAAAGGTGTTTTTCATATAAGAATATTCCATTTATTATATTGGTTTTTGTAAAGAATTAAATTCCTTATAAATAAATGCTACAAATATGCTAATGAATGAAGTATTGACATTTTTTGGATAAGTGAATGATAAAATTTAAAGTGTAGCCACCTGATCTCAATAATCACAGCAGAGATGACAGTGTAATGCAGAATGTCAGGGATACACGAGTTTCTTTATGTGAAACACATCAATGGCTGATTTCATAAATTATTGACACATTTGGGAAATTGACTTGGTCGATTTAGCTTGTGTGACACAGGGACCATTTGTAGCTAATTTTCTTTCACACAGGGTCTCTTGCAGAGAAAAAAACAGCCCCGCCCCCACATCTCAACACGCCTGCCTTCACTCCACAATCTTCCAGTGGATAAGCGATTTTTGACCGTTTGACATTCCAGCGGTGTTAATAGTTTTTAAAAGCACTGTCAGGTCACCTGAGCCCCATCTGCCAGCAGCCATCCCACGCCTGACCTCTGACCCACACCAATGAAGCAGGTAACAGTGCTGAGATTGGATCACTGATGGCAGTGCAGAATATGTAGAGGTCAGGCAGCTGTTGCTGTGTCGGTGTCATGTCGCCCCTGTGATAATGGAGCAACCTTCTGGCTTCATGCTGTGAAAGCAGCTTGGAAGTGGTTCATGTTTGTGTTTGTGAGTCTGAGGTCACATCGGTCTGGGCAATCAACGTGTTTTGGTTGTCCTTGTTACATAGCAACGCTCTTTCACGTTGCAGTCATTTATTTCTTCCTCCTAGGCCATTATAGAGCCCTATTTTACTGCTCCTTCTCAGCACTGCAGGGATACTGTCTCAGGCAATGTCTGCCCCCCTGACTGAAGCCCACTGGACCAAGCTCTTTTATCTGTGTGATAGAGGTGTGTGTCTGCCTGCCCTCCTTTCTCTCTGTCTGAGTTCGTGCAATGCAAGCTTCTTTGTTTGTGTCTGTCCCAAGTGATTGTGCCCATAGATCAAAGATGTGTTGCTTATTTTCCATCTCTTGTGTTTGCAAAGATATAACCTTCCTACATCCGTTTTTTTTTTGCCAATTCTGGGATATGATTAACAATTCTTAACTTGTCTATTCATCCTGCAGTGATCAGTAATTAATCATTTATGTTATAAGCGAAGGCAAAATTCCAATGACTCTGTCACAGAGCAATGGCTGTAATACAGACAAAATTATTATAAAGCTGGCATTGTTAACAGATTTATGGGTCTTCTGAGCAAATTAGCATCAATAACTGTAAACACTAGGCTCTGTGTTTGTGTGAGAATGTGGATTCTTATCTTAATTAGGAATTCCTAAAAGGCTGGCATCCTTTCTAAAAACCTAACCCCGAAGCTCAATTTAATAAAACATAACGTACTTCCCGCAATACCTCCAGACCTTCTATTATCTGTTAGAGTCAGGCCCTGACCTATTCGGTCCTTTAAATACAGACAATCCCTTCTGTAAACTAAAAATGTTAGCCATAAAACAACCAAAACTGCAGTGACCAAGCAGGTTTAAACATTGTTTGATAAAACACAACCCCCGCCTCAAAAATAACAAACAAAAACAAAAAAACCCCAAAGAAATTATTGATTTATATCATGATGCATTATCTATAAAAGATAAAGAAAGCTGAGATTCGGAAGGTGAAATTGTCCTAATATCATTGTGTGGACCTTGTATTTTTTGTGTACCCCTGTAATTCGGCCCCCCTCTTACATGAACAGATCTGTGATAGACTTGTTATATTGATCCAAGAGACTTGTGGTATTTTAGAAAATAATTCTACAAAACTGGTAGTTTGAAATAAGGTGAAACTGAAACATTTTCATATTGATCCAAAAAATGTGGTTCGTTTTCAAAAGAACTCATTGGTTATTTTAAAAAAAGCCTCTTTGTTTGCCGCTTGTACCCTTGTAAATTAAAAATTAAAATGTTCTATTCAGAATTTCTAGTTTGCAAGCAGAACATTTTGAACATTTTTAAAATTATGGTTCATTCAGAGATCTAACTTTAACAAATGACTTTATTAGCCACCAATGAGACCTTATCAAACTGAAGAGGTTGATAGCTACCACCTGATATCTCTGTGTGTATTAAATTGTACAGTTGCCTCCTCAGGGAACTTTGACCTGCAGGATGACAGTGTTTTAGCCCCTAATCATTAATCAACATCTTACATTGCGCCACTCAGGATAACCTCACTGTCTCTTTAGAGTAGGCTAATAGGCGACTTCCCTTCTTAAATCAGAATAATCCCCTGACTTACACCCCAATGAGCTCTTCTGCATTCATCTGCCTCTAAAGGCATTTGGAGATGCCGGTTAAAGACTAATTGGCTGCCTGTCTCCAAAGCACAACAACTAAAGAAGAGTTAGTGTGATAGGGAGACTGGGAGTGAAGAAGAGGACAAAGGGAAAAGTGAATGATGCACTCTAATTGTTGAATCTTGCAGATCATGCATATGTGTTTACACAAGTGGAAAGCTGGGATTAGTTTTACAGTTGTTGCTTTGTGACATCCTTCCTCTGCTGTTGTTCTCCATCCTCAGCTTCACCTCTCCCTCTCATCTGTGCATCCCCTCAACAACCTCTATCTACTTATCTTTCCTAAAGTCCTCCTCCCACTCACCCCTCCATCTCCCTCTGCTTACAATTACTCTGAAAGGCAAACGAGTGAGCGTAATGCCTCATTTAATCCTGAAGCTGTTAGTTTAAATAGCCTTATTAGGGGTTTAGCTCCTGTTTGTTCTTTAATTTAATCTGATCTGAATTGTCTCTTCTGTTCTTATAGAAGAATCTAACATTTCCCCCTTGCTTTCTCCTTCTCCGTCACCCCCTGAGTGACAAAATATAAACAGTAATTACTGTGGCAGCCATTACCCACTCGATGAAAGAAAATGAGAGATAATCACCCCTCTCCACCTTCTTCCCACCCTCCATGCTCACTCATCATCTTCATCTCTTCTCTCTCACCTTCTCTCTGTCAAGGTCACCTTTCTTGGATGCTGTGCCTCTGCCAAAAATCAGTGGTAGTTTAAGCCAAAAATCTCCACTCAGCCTGCGTAGCTGTCAAACAGTCCCCTCCCAACCCTCCATGGGTCTATTATTGCCATTTTCTTTTGTCTCACATGCGCACGTCTTAATCATGGTGTGCCATAACAGCTCTTTGTGTGTGATACTGAGCAGTGTAAACAATCAGCAGGCTTGCTCCATGTGGTGCCGCAGGAAAGGATAGCCGGCTTGCAGCAGTGGGCACCGGCTCCAACCATACAGATGGAATAGGGATAGACTCCAAGCGGGGCGGCGAGCCTCACTCCCCACCAGTGAAAGCATCTTTAGCACTATCTGTTTAGAGGCGCCACTTATAGGCATGTCATTTTATTTGTGTATGACCAGAGATGCAGGATGTGGAATATCAGATTTGGTGGTTTTTTTTTCTCTGCTTGTTTTGGCATTCGCACCATCTGCGTTTCTGGGTGACCTGTTTATATGGGGCAGTGGCCATGTAATGAGGAAATTAATGGAAGATGTTTTTCATGTGTGAGAACATGGGACAGTTTTTAGAACGTCCATTGCCAGGATGATTATCGAGATTTGCCAGTTTATCGATTTTTGAAGTAAAGTTCTCTAAATGAGTCGAAAGATGTAAATATACCACCCTCAGTGGGCAACTCTCTGGACAGCTAACAGTTAGTTCTAGAAAGGCCAAAGTTGATCAATGCTTAATACTATTTAATGAAAATTTCAACACATTTGCATTTTATTTTATTTGGCTTCCAATTTTCTCAAATACTGCATGAACAGCCAGTTTTAAAACATTTTTGGTCTTTGGTATTTTATTAACAGTATACAGTACTACTAAAAGTATAATTTATAATAATATCTTTTTGGTCATAACCTGTCCCTATAGGAAAAAAAAGTTACTTACATATTTAATATGTAATACCAGACCTCTGTCTCAATCAATAATCCAAATAATCAGAACCCAACAACATAATTTACTATTAGATCTCACAAAGCATCATTAATGCCCTGATCTAAAGAAGTTTTAGAATGCACTGGAACAAAGTTGCAGACAGAAATTAAATTAACCCCAGATGGACTCCAGTGATCCTCAGTGAGAACCTTGATTCTCAAATTAAGGTTTTTCAGTTAGGGTCAAAATGGTTCAATTTTTTTTACCATAACGAATGAGATTCTCATTTATTCTTTATCTGAAACCTTTAAATGAGACAAAAAACGTTTTTATATGGTCATCTAATTTTTCAGAACACAGTTGGTAGTATTTTATATAAAATATGCATAAGTTTTTTCCCCCCTTTCCCCGATGAGTTAAATGATCTTCAAGCATTAAGTGTAAGAGTATACGTCAATGAAAAATAAACCTAAAATAATCCAAATCTACAAACCACATGGAAAAAACTAAGCATGTAAAACTATTCATCGTCTTGAGCTTATTCTGGACTCCAGCTGGAGAAGCTGTCCAAACAGCTACTCTAACTCCTCTGTGGGAAGCTTGAGGGTTTCAGGATCAGCTGAGAGACATCGTCCCTCCAGAGTATCTGGTGCCATTCCCAGGGCCTTTTCCAATGGATGTCTGACCCACCTCACACTGCAAATGTAAATCTAATTAAGTCATTGTTTTCATAAAATAAGTGCCTTTTTCTTGAATTGAGAGGGTAAGTGAGACATTTTGCCAATTTACACTTAAAATAAGAAAAAAGAACTGCATTGTCATATTTCAAGTGCATATTATCTAATTAAATTATTCTAAGAGTAAAAATACTCATTCCATTGCCAAATGATCTTATTTCCCTGCTTTAAATTAAGAGTAAATTAACTTAATTTAAGACATTTTCACTTATTTCTAGATCATTTTTGCAGTGCAGGTGTGTGCTCTTGATGTGAAGCTTATTTCAGCCGCTTGTTTTTGGGATTTCCTTCAGATGGTTGCAGCGTCCACAGGAGCTGCATGGTCCATCGATCTCCTGCTCCATTCTCCTCTAACTTGTAAACAGAACCAAAAACCTCTATTTGTGATGCCAGTATTTATTAGCCTGTGTGTAAATAACCACCTATTACAAACATCTGAAGGTGCTTGGGTAAACTACTTAATTTTTTTTTTTAAACTGGAGTGTTTTTAGTGCATTGGTTTTTGTCAGCTATCAGACTGATTGTTAACTCTCGCCTCTGCAGTTAGCTTCCTTTCATACTCTATGAAGATACCGAGATAGTGTAAATTCGGGGAATATGAAAAATGGTTTTATAGCATTTTAGTAGAATCTTGTTTCAGAGATAATAGCTGTCTCTTCAGCTTTCTGTCTCGGTCTTACCACATGTTAAAGGGTAATTTTCTCTCATTCTAACACATGGTCTCCTCTCTGCCCCTCCCTTATTTCTCTTACCCTCCTCCCCAACCCCCACCTCTCCTTTCCATTTCATCTTATAGTTTCCTGAGAAAGGGCGTGGCACTGATTTAAAGGCCAAAAGAAGAGACAGAAGACCAGCAGGACCGGAGACATATGAACCTTGCATGTGAAGCACATCCTGACACCTGCTCACCTTCTGTGTGCGTGTGCTAGCCTCTGTGTGTATTGTACTGTGAGTCTTTGAGCAGGTGGGAATTTGATGGCACTGTGAGCAATGCCTCTCATGCAGCGACAGCAGGTTTACAGTAGGGGGCACAACTCCTTCCACCTCCTCCCCCTTGTACTAGCTCTCCTTTTCCTCGGAGTCCTGCCCAGCCAGGCAGCCATCGAAATGCCCTCCAACTGTGAGTACTGATTAATGTCCTAACATGCAACAATAGCTGAATGCTGCAATGAGATACAAAATATCTATATTTTGTGTTAATTATTGACTATAGATTTATCAGCACACACCATAATGATTGTCAATCATGATAAATTAATGAAACTGAACTATGGTAACATGTTTTCTCCTTATTAACCAAAATGTTTAACAAAAGAAAGCTCTTTTATACTCTGAATACTACTTTCAGAGATATCCGTGCCTAGTGCTCATTTGGAGGCAGTGGTGTATCTAATTACTCTGTAACTGATCCCTTCATACTGCATTGATTAGTCCATCTATTGATCTAGTTTCCTCGGTGAAACCAGATTGAAGGGAATTAAATCAACAATTTGGTTACACAACAGACATTCTGTGAGCATTTTTCATCCCTAGTCTTATTTCTTCCACCTCCTCGATGCAATATGTGAGCATTAAAAATACAGCTGAGCTTGAGGCCCGCAGGGAAATTGATCTTCATCTACTCTGCCGCCACCACTGCTGCTGCTTCTGGTTGGCCAAAAGATTATTGTTTCCTCTACTGTTCTTCATTTTTTTTTTACTCTTTGTCACAATCCTTCACCACCTACACAAACTTAAAAAAAAAAGTAAGAGCACAAACAGCAGCACAAGCCCTCTTCTTAGCCCACGCACCCTTCAAAAATATGATGAAAGGCGGTGATTTTTGCCATCTAACTCCCAAAGGGCCAAGGTGACACAGAGGTGAGAAGGCCAAGGAGGATGGAGGGATGATGATGATGCTAAGGAGAAAGGGGGATGGGGGGGAAAGGTCAAACCTTGAAATGGGAAAGGTCAAGGTGTTCTCTGCCTTTCAATTAAAGAGGCTCTAACATGTCGATTAGAGTTACTGAGACACCAATCATAATCAATAAAAGAGATTAATGAAATGTTTGTTAAGGGTCCTACCTAACCAACCAACCAACCAACACAAAGTAGTGCAAAGTTGTAAAAATATATATTGGTTTGAAATGTTATTTCTACATCCCTGAACAAATACATGTAAACAAAAAACAAGAAAATACCTTTTAACTTCAATAATAGTTGCAAGAATTTCGGGCAGTAAGCAAATATTTGGAAAGTTGTTCTTTGCTAGCCTAGCCAGCTAGATGAACCATAATGATCTACTTTTTCAGTGCTTCTGGGGCTTTTCCAAATGTTGATGGTCTCCCTAAGCCAAATCAAAAGTTGTGCATAGAGAACAATTTAGCAGCATGCTGTAATACTACATTTCATGCTTTTATTGTGAAGTGCTGGCAGTGAGACTTTGACACGATATGCTATGGGGTTGCCAGGGGTAATGGCAGGTCCAAATTGAAGAATCTAGTAGGCTGATAAGGTACTGCATATTGTGGCACAATAATTATACCCTCTAAATAAGGTAAACATACCCAGTGTTATATTCAATGCCAGCACAGGAATGCCATATCATATTAGGCAATAACTTGATATACTGAAACAGCTGCTCTAACATCTGCTGGGATGGCGACATCATCAGCCAAATTAAAATTATTCTATCTTAAAAATCAGATCAGAACAAACAGCAGTTTTACCTGCATAAATCAAGTAGCACTGAAAAAGTAGATCATTTTTATTCAATTCGGAGCTTAATGGGAGGATGCTGGACCTTAAAAATTAACCTTTGATATATCTATGTAAACACTGTGCATCTGAAATGCAGACCGTTGAACTGCTTGCAGGGTTGGCGGAAATCACCGCGGACACTGCGTTCAGTCTGAATACACCATTAGATGTGGCTGCATAGACAGTGTAGGAACTCTGGGATTCTGCTGTATCTCTGAATACTAGAGATAATGATATATATATATATATATATATATATTTTTTTTCTTCAAATACCTCATCGTTAGTCCTATTGATTGACAGCCATTGCCAGTACAGGTTATCAAATCTTCACAATTAGATTTAGCACTAGGTTATCATGCTAACGATAAATTCATAGTTGTTCTTCTGGAAGGAAAATCTCCTGGGCTGCCCTGTTTTAGCCCAAAACATCCTCCCATAATCTTTAAACAACTTCGGTGTCCCTGCTAAAAAAAAGGATCTCCCCATAGCGTGATACTCTGGCCACTATTTTCCATGATGTGGATGGTGTTCAAAATAATGGGCCTGGTTTGTTTACAACTGAACATAAAGCCTGATCTACCAAGATCCC
Organism: Cyprinodon variegatus; assembly: GCF_000732505.1. NCBI lineage: Eukaryota > Metazoa > Chordata > Actinopteri > Cyprinodontiformes > Cyprinodontidae > Cyprinodon > Cyprinodon variegatus. The sequence goes on from NW_015150614.1 coordinate 338,886, forward strand.
AAAAAGGAGTGATAAATTGCATATACAAGCAAAGAAAAAAAATTGCTGTTGCAATAAGTGGTTGAGTTGCAGATGATAAAAATAAGATTCACAATTAGTTATGGGTGCAACCGTGGTGTCGATCACTCTATTAAAAGGAGGATTTTGCTTCTGCAAATGGCTTTCACCATGGATATTTTATGAGAAATAAGTCCGTTTTTTATTTGCGCATCAAAAAAGCAGCCACTCGGTGTGCAAGCGAACTGCTAACGGATTGCAGTTATAATTACAGACAGTGGAGGAAAAAAAGACCTCTGCTGAGTTGAACAAACAAACAAAAATTCAGGACCAAATCACCTTACCAGGGAGGAAAAAATCAATTTTTTTTCATCAAATGGAGAATTTGTGTTTGTGTTTCTATTCTTTTATCAAAGATGATATTTCAGGGTTAAGTTTATTAAAGATGGAAAAAAAAAAAGGTAGTCCAGCCCTCCAAAACAGATTTGTTTTGAGAAAACATGGTAAAATAGAAGACAAAACTTGTACTAGTCTTCCACTTTATCTTCAAAGGCGTTCAGGGAGCATCTGAAACAGATGTCAGAGCTACCTCAGCTGACTCATCTTGAAGGAACAGCTGTTCTACTTTGAGCCCTTCACCCTATCTCTGGCTGGGCTCTTCACCCTTTCCTATCACTTAGGAAGTGTCCAGCCACCATGCAGAAGAAATTCATTTTTGCATTATAATTCTTAATGCATGAGAGATAGGTGAAGGTATCTGCTGCAGACTGTAAGTTTTTCAGAACCACCCATGTGTGGACAGCGGCAATACCATGACAGCAAAAAAGGAGAAATGATTTATTACATAATATGATATAATAATACATTTTAGCACTAATAAACACAAAGAGCACACTTGTTTGATAAGAGTACTGTTAAATTTATGAGTGCTACAGTTTGTTACATATATAAAGATACACCCGTTTCAAACTACTTTTTACTTGATCATGATTTTTACTTGATAATTATAATTAAAGTGTAAACACCCCCATAGCTCCCCCTCCTCAGGAATGGTTTCTACTTGTGACTACCTTCAGGCCAGCCTTAGTTAATCCAGCAGCTCAAAAAAAACTATTTTTCATTAGATTTTTTATTTTTTATTTTTTTATCCTGACAGAATATGTTTACAGGATATGTTGACACAATGATGAAAGATATTTTCTCTCCATCATCTGTCATTGCACCTCTTCCCTCTTTACTTCTTGCTACAATTAGGTCAGAAATCTTAGATGAAACCCCATTTGCACCTGGTTAATAGACCGGCCAAAACTTGACTGTGCAAGCAAACAGTCGCATTTGGGCATTTAATAACCATTGGTCAATCAGGTCCATTGTCTTTAACATTGAGGCCAAAAGTCAAGTTTTGGTCAACTGACCAGAGCACAGCTGTGAAAGTCTGTAGTTCTTCCAGATTTATCAGCAGTCCTATCGCTAGCTCTCCCAATAATGTTGTCTTTGCCCAACCTGTATCACAGCTTTGCTATACTCTTAGTATTTTTATTGCTATGACTAAAAGTTTGCATTTCAACACTGCTTTAATTTCTCCTGGACTATAACCTGACTTAATTTCCATGGTCCTTGATCTTTATGATGCTGTTTATTCAGTGAGACCTTCAAAAAAAGAAGGCTTGGATTCATACAGACATGCTACTATTTCTCTGGCGGATTAACTGCATAACACTTTTTAGCAAGTAAAAATAAATGTATGAATGAATAAATGAATTCTTATTTCAGACAGCCCTGTAAAACAAAACATTCAGCACATACAACCATCATGTATAATAATGATAAATATTTGTATATTCTCCTTCCTATAGTCTTCAACTCCAGCCATGTACCTCATTCCTACTTTACTGCTTAGCTCAAACTATGACGCAGTCCTTTGAGTGAGGAAATAAATCAAGTCATGTACATATAAACATACATATACATGCCACTCACAATAAGATATATGACAAATATGAAATGATTGTTTGGGTGTAAATCGATATGTTTACTTGTCTGTGTGTCTGAAACATGTATCTTTTCTCATTTCCTTCCCTCTCGCTAACTTTGTGGACCAACAAATTACATAGGGGAACGTGAGTGCTTTTATCTTACTTTCTGTTATTCCTTTATTAACAAATGTTCTTCTAAAACTCATTGTAAACACTTCCATTATGCCTGAGAGGCTATTCTTCATCCTGCTGACAGTGGTGCACTAAAATGAATATAGTATTGGATCGTGCCTCAGTTGGATCAGGCTCATATGCATGTCAATGCAAGTATAGCTTTGTGAACACAAGCCACTTTTTGTTTGTGATGGTTGGGTTTTGGTCTTATTGGCTCTCAGTAGATAATGTCCCGGTAGGAACATATAGGATGAAGTTTGAGGAGCTGGCAGCACGGCTTTCAGATCAAAGACTTGAAGATATTAAGAGGAGTTAAGGCATAAGCAGCAACTTGTCTCCTTCTAGTGATGTAGTGCCTTCAGCCCTCCCTTCAATTTGATCAGCTGAGAAAATGGGATTATTTTCTGAGTGGGAATTCTTTCATTAAATTCACACACTCTTCTCATCTGTCTCTTCTTGAATTTAGCTTGTCTGATTTATTTGTTTATCTGCTCCACCATTTGTTCTTTATTTTATTTATCTTCCATTCACACTCAGCACTCCATCTTCAGTGCCTTTATCTCATCTACTGCATCCCTCTCTCCATTAACCTACTCCCTCCATTTACCTACATACGTATAATTAGAATAATCCCCAAATGTAAATGTTTTCTATTTTCCTTTAAGTTAAAAAGGGGAACAATAAACTTATCTTGAAGCAACCACTTTGGAAAAATCTAATATTTTGTGTCTTAGTTTTTTAAAAACTTCACAGAGATTCACTGATATTCATATGGCAAAAAGTCTTATAATAATTAAAAATAAATGTAATTACAGTTAAATAAATTCTAAGATTTTTTTGGAAACAAATAACTGCTAATGAAAAACAGTAACCACATACTTTACTATTCACACATAGACCTTAGAAAAAACACAAATAAAACAAAAAACTAAAAACTAAATCCAACAATCCTTATTCTACTCACAAACTAAATTGAATTTATGTTTAATAAAAGGAAATAGGTATTCAAAAGATGAATCAAACTGATAAGGGATCAAAGTTTATCAAAGGTTATCTCTTTCTCAATATCTTTCCTATCTATTTTTGAGTTCAATACCTGCTTTTGTCTTGGGTAAAAATATGTGTATTATCTGTACAGTAAACAGATATTGGCCTTCTCCTAAAAAGATAAATAAAACATTCGATTTAGGCCCCAACATTGGGCTTGGAAATTTTTCAAAGTAGAGAAACCGACTATTAATTACAAAATATTTCAGAACTATCTCCATGCATTTAGATAGAGATTGTGTTTATAGACAGAACACTGAGGAATAAAACAATCAAATATGGCATTCCTTGGCAGCCTGTGATTTAAGGGAAGGGGAGTTCTACTTATTGATCGTCCAATCAGACGAGGATTGGGTCTCGATCATCACATTATACAGCCAGTTAAAAGCCACTTTGTCTTTTTAATCATCATAATATTTTATAGCTGGACCATTTGTATTTTTTTTTTTTTAATCCAGATATTCCATTGAATAAAAGACTTGTTTTCATATACAGTTATACTCCTTCAACAACCAACATATGAATTTACCATTTATAAATGCATAATTAATTGTAAAGCTTTCTGACTCCACATTTGGCTTTAACATATCTAAGCCAAATACAGGTTTGACAGGCATTTAACATAGAAAGGCAAGTAAAACTTCTGATATAGTGCAGCCTGTTACTAGATAATAACAGTAGTTATAAGGAGCCAAGGTTTAAATGGACATTTTTAAGGTACTTATAAAAATAAAACATAGTCAGAATAGGTTGAACAGTAAAATCATGCAAGGCTTGAAATTTTCTGGATAATATGAATTCCTGAAAACGTACTATTTTTTTAACATGTTGTGACCCCATTTATATTTCAAATCAAGTACATATTTTCTCTACATCCTGCATGCATTTCCAAGTGCAGCTAAATCAGATCACAAGCACACTAAACAAAAACTTTATTCAGGTTTATTTCTAGGCTTTTATCTAGCTAACAGATTCTAATGAACATGTTAATCTTGTTCCTTCTCCCCACAGACTCCCATATTCTCACAGGAAACATGGAGCCATATCTTTTTTCTACATTAACTATCCTCCAACATTGTCTCAATTTCCTCACATTGAAAACACATTCTCTGTCCTTTCTCTTCATCCTACTATTTTTCTTGACCTATATTTCATTTCTTTTTCTGCAGAGCCTAGTCAAGTGATATTGACTAAGTATACTTCTCTATCTCTGGTCTATCTTGGCTGTTTGTAAGCCTTTGAACAGATAGTGCAGATGTTTTGTGACACAGTCTTCAGGTTTGCAGTCGGTGCACACACCAGAACTAGAATTACAGCAGAAAGCACTGTGAAAGGACGCCATAAGAATTCAGCATTGTGTTCACATATCATTATTTCTGTGCATGTATTAACCGAATCGGTCGTTTGAATGTATTCTGTGCCTAAATGAATTCTTGTTTTGGTCCATGCAGACAAAAGGCCTCCTCAGATAACCAGGCACCCAGATTCAGTCACCATATTTAGCTTTGAGGACCTGAACATGACCTGTGAAGCATCTGGCGTCCCTCCACCCAGGTCAGTTAGCACACCCACATCCATGCAAACACATAATCACATTGGTTCTACGGCACTTTACAAAATAATTGATACCCATTGAACTTTCAAGACTTTTTGGCGTTACAAACCAGCTGCATGTGACAGACTGAAACTAAGATTTTTTAGTGAATAGAAAATGATAGATAAAAATGAAGTACTTTCTAGTACAGCTACAGTCATTTATGTGTCGCTTTAAAGTCACTGTCCTGTTGAAAGGTAAACCTTGGATT